>NC_141033.1:39447500-39475000 GCF_052040795.2 Danio rerio | reverse complement strand
ATATATATATATATATATATATATATATATATATATATATATATATATATATATATATATATATATATATATATATATATATATATATATATACACACACACACACACACACACACACACACACACACACACACACACACACACACACACACACACACACACACACACACACACACACACACACACACACACACATATATATATATATATATATATATATATATATGTATGTATGTGTGTGTGTGTGTGTGTGTGTGTGTGTGTGTATGTATATATATATATATATATATATATATATATATATATATATATATGTATGTATATGTACACATAATAAAGGGAACCCTTAAACAACAACATACTGTATCTCCAAGTGTTCCCTTTTTGAGCAGTATATGCAAGTTGGAAAAATGAATTTCAGTTTAGCTGTTTATGTAATGCATCCCTTTAATTGCCCAACCAAGAAAAAATGTTTTGGATTGCTAGTAAACAAACTGGATGCATTTTTTTTTTTTCCAACACATCCCATAATTTCTAAAATTTCAACCTTAAGCAAATAGTTTATGTCGGTTTATGGTAAAAGTACCGGAATCAATACAAATACTATGACAAATTAAAAAAAAATGTGCAAGACCAATTTATTTAAAATTATTTTTAAATACTAAATCATCAATATTTTTTAAGTATGCTATGAAATATTTCAGATTCTCTTTTAACATGTTTTCTTGCTGTTTTTTTTTTTTTTTTTTTTACAATAAAATCTAAATTATGTGTAGTAGTGCAGCAGGATTATGTTTGTTTGTTTGTTTTTGTGCAAGCCATTGTTTAAAACCTTCATTTCTTTACCAAATGGTTGACCATATTTTGATCTTTTAGTTGAGTAGGCAGTAAAAGGGATGTGTGCGTGTTAACCTAAATCTTTTAAGTGTTTTAATGCTTTGTTAGATTAAATCTATTCTAATATTAGTAATATTGTAAAACAGAAAACTGATATTTTACTAATATTTTTGTGCTCGCACCAAAAAAAATACATTTTTAATTCAAAATGCTGATACTTGACGTAAAGAAAATCTTAGAGATGCTGAAAGATTTCTTAAGTCTTTATCTGACAAAAAGACTGAGCAGAACGTATCAATGGTTAATTAAATGTCAGGTTTCTAAAAGCGTTACTGTTATGAAAGCTGTAGTCCTTTAATGGCTGACAGCCAATACAACCTCTCTTGTAGAAGTGACCTGCGAGCGTGTGTGTGTGTCGGTGTATATTCAGCACTTGTGCTCAAGCTCGGCGTTGCTCTTCATTGTCCATTATTGGGTTTTTCTGCTTTCTCATGGATGTGTCTGCATCCTTGTGTTTTGGACAGCAGGTCATTGGAGTTATTGTAAGTGTGAAAGTGAACTGTCTGCCTTTATTAGACAAAAGTGAATGGATGTAATGATGTTTGTGTGTGTGTCTGTAGGAAAGGCTGATGGATGGAGCGAGGGACCAATATGAGGAACGACTGAAAGAGGTGTTTGAGAGTTTCGATGGGAGCGGTTTGGGCTCTTTGAGTCCTGAAGAACTGAGTGATCTGTGTCAGGCCCTTCAGCTGGAGGAAAACACACTCAACACACTCTTACACACACTGCTGGATGACCACATCACTGCTCGGGTGAGATTTTGATTTTATTTTAATTAAACAAAAATATTTGGTTAAAAATGTATTATTATTATTTTTTTATTTAAATTGTTTTTATTTATTTTTAATTATTTTTATAGAAATGTAATATAATATATGATACAGTTTTTGTGTCTTATATTTTATTCATATTTTATTTTAGTGTAAAATATCTAAATGTATACGGCTGAGATTGCTGCTCGGGTTCGATGTCTTTTGTTTATTTATAATTTTTCATTTTAAGTCTTTATATGAATGTAATCTATTATACTGTTTATTTTGGTTCATTTGGCGCATGCCATTTAATTTAGGTGCCATTTTATTGTAGTGTCATTTCATTTAGTGTTTTTAGTGTCATTGAATTGTATGTTTTTATTTTGTATCACTTTAGTGACTTATTTGGTATTATTGTGGTGTCATTTAATATTTCTTTTTATTTTATTATTGAATTATTTTAGTATTGTCTTGTCTAATTTATTTTATTTAAAGATATTAATAACTGAAGGATATAAAACACATTAATGTGTGTAAAACCCAAGCAGAAGTGTGTGTATATACAAAATGTGCATAGTCTTGATAGATTGAAAAAAGAGAAAAAAGTGATTTATTGCTACGTTTTTGATTTTGCAGGTTGATTTTGAACAGTTTAAGGATGCGCTGATCCTTGTTTTATCAAGCACAAATACAAATGATGAAGAGGAGTGTCTTGAACAACCAGGTAAAGATGATATCAATGTAGCATAATGGTAGTAAATGGTTAAAAACTGAAACTTTGCAGGTTTATACATCATTGCAATTGCAATAATTGTTATTAAACATTTTGTGCAACCCAATATTATGCCAAATAAGTGGGTTGCTTCACTGTCATAAAATTGGAATAATTTAATTTGTTTTTGACCCAGCTATATATTTATTTGTCATTAAATACATCTAGATGTTGGTATTGGTGTTGACTAATCAAACACCATTACTAAACACTCATTATGTAACAAGATAAAATGAATATTTAATACAGTCGGTTTTAGTATTTTGCCCTGTTTATATTGCAAACTCGCAACTATTGTACTATTTGCCATCATGTTCTAATTTACGCTTTGTCCATTTACTGTAATTGGCTGTAAATAGAGACACAGGACAGTGTTTTTACTGCAGGTTGCGATCAAAGGGCATTTAGGAATCCTGATGTAACTGAGAAAGTATTAAAAGCCAGTCAGCGGAACTCAGGGAGGAGGTGAGGGTAAATCTGGATTAAGGAGGGATTACTCTCTGAACGGAGACAGTAAATGAAGATACTTTCTTAAAAAAGGCTCTTCTCTGATTATGACTTCTCTAATATCTCACAGTTCATGATGCTATCCTGGGCATTGATATGCAGCTGCTATGATGTGCCATAAGTGTGTGTGCTTGCCGAGTGGCCTTGACTTTTTGATATCTGACTCTCTAAATGTGCCACAGGGTCATTCTTCAGTCTTAAGTTATGACAACACTGTAAATCTGGTTGTTTAGAAATGCGAGAGACCACCTCAGCTTAACAAGCCACATAATCAGAGTTCTCGTTCATGCCTAAAATGGGAAGTTTAGTAAGTCTTTTGGCTTTTAGGATGAATATGTTAGTTTTAAAGGGATCAAATGAATATTTTGTCCGTTTAATGAACCTCCAGTTGTTTCAAACCTTTCTCACGTCTGTTAAACACAAATGAAGATATTTTGAAGTATGATGGAAACCTGTAACCTTTGACTTCAAAAGTATTTTTTTTCCTACTATGGAAGTCAATGGCTACCGGTTACCAAAATACTTCGAAATATATATATTTTTTGTGTTCAACAGAAGGAAGAAACTCATAAAGTTTGAAACAATTTGGAGATGAGGAAATTTTTATTTTGGGGCAAACTATTGCTTAAAGGTTATCTGTGAGTGCTCTAACAATGACAAAATTTGCATGCAGGAGATCAACAAGTTAGATGCACTTGAGATATTCTGTCCAATCAAATGCGCTCTAAAATCTGACACGCCCCTCCCACTACATTATAAAACGGATGCTTAAAATGCCACTGAATTTGTTCACATGTTCACAGTTGCTATTTTCTGTAAATGACTCAAACTGCCAATAAAAATCAATTTAAACTATGAAAGATTTATTTTTTTATTTTTTATTTTATTTTATTTTTTTACAAAATTGACCCCTTTTAGATTTTACTGTAAGGAAATGCATCTATATTTTTGTATTAATATTAAATAAGTCATTTATCCCTCTCCTAGATTCTCCAGAAGTCCAGCCACGCTTTGTAAAGGGCAGTAAACGTTACGGCCGACGCTCTGCTCCGGAGTTCATTCCCACACATACTGATTCAAACATACAGGCTGATGATGAGGAGGAGAAGGATGAAGATGCTCAAGAGAGCGATGACAGGACCGTACCCCGGAAGCGCGAGGTAAAATATGCATGAACAACAGTGAAGGCTGTGCCGCATTCTTCTCATTCGGAGTCACTTGTATCTGAATTCACAGATAATGTTGAAGGTTACAGTTGAGACTCTCCTTCAGAAACAATTCAGATTATTTCAGCTACAAAGTCTCCTTGACCGGATCGAGCAGAAACACTCTGGCTATGTTTACACGAACGAAAACGATTATTGTTCATAATGGTGCTCCCCATATGGACTGTATGGCTGAAAATGCATGACAATCTAAAAGCAGCTATACAATTATAGTAGAAAATTGTAGCCCATATAACACAGCTATATAACACAGAATTACACAAGCATTCAAAAACAGGACTAACGTTATCTCTGTGAAAAGCTGAAAATGTCAAAATAAGTGTCCCAAAAGAAGGCAGTCTATGGAGACTCCAGTGTTCATTTGTGCATCCTCTCCACATTTGTAACTCCTCTTAGTCACCGATGTTATCTTCAGCAGGTGAAAACTCTAATGGCAGATGGCTGCTTCTCACTCAGGGCTGTTTATGCTAATGAAGGAGAGATTGTCACTAATGGGTGGGGCTTTCCCCCTCTCATGATATGTACAAAGGTAGACTGTCAATCAAAGTGTTTCTGCAGACTGATAATATGAAGTGTGATTTTTAAAAATTAGAATGAATTCATTTTTACCTTTTAGAAGCTGACTATATTCACACTGTTGCAACACAACTGTAATTAAACCTCTTATTCGAGTGATTTTTGCACAATAGGTCCCCTTTAAATAAGTGCAAATTATAATTGTATTCAGTATTATTTGTATTAAATTCCATTGAGAGAAAATATAATAACTATATAAATATAGTGAAAAGCTATTAAATAAGATGTGAAATATAATATTATTCATTATTAACAATATACTGTAATTGCTGTACTTTAAAGCAGAGATGCCTAAACTAGGGTTAGCCCATATTGTCCTTTGATTTGGCCCATTATCCCATTTGAGAAGAGGGGCAGAATTGGTGATTATCTTTCAGAGAGCGTCATTTTGAAATTTAACGTTGCATTTTGTTAGTTTTGTAAATGAATCAGATCTTTAAAAATGTAAATACTGTCCGTCGACAGATAGAGGACAGTACAATAAATAAGCGAGCAAATCGAGGCAAAGGCAGGTACAGCTTAGTGCATTCATCATTGAACTCCATTGTGTTATTAATGGTATTGTTTATGTTTTTACTATAATAAGTGCATTATAATTTTTTAAATAGACTGCATTAGTTAATAGAATTTATAGCAAAGTTTTGTAGTTACTTTTTTAAATATTAGGAAATAAATTAGGAAATTAATCATGGAAACTTTAATGTAATGCAGCTTGATATTTTTAATTCGACCCACAGCCCTCAATCAAGTCTGCTTTTTGGCATGTCATAAGAAAAAGTTTGGGCACCCCTGCTTTAAAGGATAAAAAGACATATTTTAGTTGGCAGCAAATTTCACCAAATATAGTTGAAGTCAGAATTATTTAATCCACTGAATTATTAGTCCCCCTGTTTATTCCTCAATTTCTGTTTAACTGAGAGATTTTTTTTCAACACGTTTCTAAACATAATAGTTTTAATAACTCATTTCCAATAACTGATTTATATGATCTTTGCCATGATGACAGCACATAATATTTTACTAGATAATTTTCAAGATACTTTTATACAGCTTAAAGTGACATTTGAAGGCTTAACTAGGTTAATTAGGCAGGTTAGGGTAATTCGGCAAGTTATTGTATAACGATGATTTGTTCAGTAGAATATCGAAAAAATATCTTAAAGGAGCTAATGATTTTGACCTTAAAATGGTGTTTAAAAAATTAAAAACTGCTTTTATTCTAGCCAAAATAAAACAAATAAGACTTTCTCCAGAAGAAAAAATATTATCAGACATACTGTGAAAATTCCCTTGCTCTTTTAAACATCATTTGGGAAATATTAAAAAAATAAATTATATTATATTATTTGTTCACACATTTTTAAACAAAATAAATCAAAGGGCGTTTAATAATTCTGATTTCAACTGTATATTTTAGTGGCATTAGGTGTAAATAACACCATAAAGTTGTTTTTATAATATTTTAACAACTAAATGTCACATGTTCTAAATTTTCATGGAAACCTGGCTTTTTGTACTTTCATGTTTTAATATCCAGGTTAATGTATTTTGGCAGCACAGACTGTCCAGTTGAACACTTAAATTGCACAGTGTAACTTTGTGTTTTACTGCAGTGCTTTGAAATATAGTGTGCATGCAAAAGGTTGTCACACACACAGATGTTGTCACTGTTATATATGAGAAAGGCTATCAGAAATCAGGATAGAAAATGCAACCATTCAGAAGAGCCAATCAGGGAAATGTCTTTGTTTTGCTCCGTTTGCTCTGGAGCCGTTCATTCACTCATCCATTTTCTTTTTGACTTAGTCCCTTTATTAATCAGGGGTCTCCACAGCGAAATGAACTGCCAACTTCTCCAGCATGTGTTTTATGCAGCGATTGCCAACTCATCACTGGGAAACCCCCATACACTCTTGAATTCACACACATACACTACGGCCAATTTAGCTTATTCAATTCACCTATAGTGCATGTCTTTGGACTGTGGGGGAAACTAGAGCACCCGGAAAAACCCACCATAACATAGGGAAAACATGCAAACTCCACAAAGAAATCCCAACTGACCCAGCCAAGACCCAAACCATCGGCCTTCTTGCTGTGAGGCGATTGTGCTACCCACTGCGCCACTGTGATGCCCAAAAACCATTCAACGTTTTTTTTTAAAAAGTCTTCGTTTTTAGTGATCAAACACTCTGTATTATTATGGATCCTTGACATGACTGCAGCAAATGTTATGCATGTTTAAATGAAAACACACTAGTGTAAACAGCCTCAGTCTGCATGTGTGTTTGTGTGAGTTTTGGCCTCTGCTCTGACAGCAGTTCAGCATGTCTCTGAGTGAATGAGAGTTCAGCTTTTCTCTGAAGGCACATGCCTGGCTTTAAAACACACAAACTATTGGGCAATGATGTCCAGCGACAAAAAGATTTTGATCAAATTCATTCAGGCTTGAGTTTTTGTGAGCTTTTGTTTGTGACGGGCCACACTCTCCAGCAGGTGCACATTAACACACATGGCTGCGCGGAGCTCTGTCTGATGGGCCGATGTGTGAACAATCCTCTGGTCCTGCAGCAGCAGATGTGTGTTTGGAGGGGGAGGATCTCTGTTGACGAACAATGACCCCTTCCCAGCCATTGAATTCCACTGCACATATTCTCCATCTGCTCCCTGCACCCCCAGAAATTCACTATTTGAACACGTGCACACAATGATCTTGGCCAAACAATAGGGAAAGACCTGATTGAGTAGCTCTTTAGTTTCACACCGCTTGTGGCTAGTTTTGCATTGAAGCCAAGTAGGTTTGGTATATTAAAGGCGTAGTTTAGCCAAAAATGAAAATTAAGTGTTTTTTTTTTTTTTACATTTTATTTTATATTTAGTTATTTATTATATATTATATACAGGTTGCCAGTGTATTTGTTATTTTAGTTTTTTTATTATTTATTTTATTATGTAAATGTTGTACTGATGACAACAGTTATGCTTTATTATATTTTTAAGAGCTTTTAATTTTTTTTTTTTCAAGATATGAAGTTCTAAAGAACAACATGTATTAATAAATAGATAAGACAATATATAAGATAAATATAAAATTACATCCAATATACATATGATCAATTTTGAGTAATTGGGTGTGCTAAATAAAGATATTAATTAATAAATGTAATGACATGATTGTTTAGTTCTGTGTGCATTGTATCTGTGTTATTCTGAATTCTTTTTGCCATTTAAGTTAGCCAATGAATAAAGCTTATATGGCATTAAATAAATGTCAAAATGTTTAATTTAAAAAGTCAACAAATCTTTAACTTGAATGATAAAATGATTAAACATGTTGGTGCAATTACTTAGGGCATTAAGAAAAGTTTTACAGGCCAATTGCATAATTTAGTCATTAACATCCTTTATCAAGTCCGTTCTTAGCTCATACCACTAATCCACTACAGCTCAAGATCTAGAGATCTGCTGTCTCATTGCTCAGTTCTGCCTCCTTCTGGAACTAAAATCATCACATTTGTTTCATCTTGCATTTTATTTTTACTGTGATTACAGCGCTGGAATGCTGACATGAGCATTTCTGAGGAGTTTGAAGCAGAGGGTGAGTTCATACTTCAAATAATACAAACCTCTTATGCTAGAGTTTACTTTACACTGGTGTGTCTGTGCATGTGACTCTGTGTCTTGTATGTGCGTGTGTGCGTGCGTGCGTGTGTATGTGCAGGTCAGCTGCACCTCTGGAACCCTGATGAACCCACAACACCACGGGGCAAAGCTCTGTCGCTCTGTGACCTGGAGGAGCGTCTGCAGAATGCCTGTCTTCAGCTCTCTTTGCCAGTAAACGGCATGGCCACACTCTCACAGCTGCACGCGCTCTGCCAACACATTGGCATTGAGGTATTTTCATTATTCACATTTTCATTATTAATTTTTTTTCCTTTCTTTTTTAAATATTTCCCAAATTATGTTTAACAGAGCAAGAAAATTTTCACAGTATATCTGATAATATTTTTTCTTCTGGAGAGTCTTATTAGTTTTATTTCAGCTAGAATAAAAGCAGTTTTTTTATTTTTTCAAAGTCATTGTAAGGTCAAAATTATTAGCCCCTTTAAGCTTTTTTTTTTTTTTTTTTGGATAGTCTACAGATCAAACCATCGTTATACAATGACTGGCCTAGTTACCCTAACCTGCCTAGTTAACCTAATTAACCTAGTTAAGCGTTTAAATTGCACTTTAAGTTAAATACTAGTAACTTAAAATATCTAGTAAAATATTATATGCTGTCATCATGGCAAAGATAAAAGAAATCAGTTATTTAAACAGTTGTTTTTAATTGTCCTGCTTGCAATCGTCCATTTATTACTTTGGGAGGTTGTGTACTATATTAACAGAAGGTCCTTGTGTGTTCAAATCCTCCAAGGTGGGTGAGGATCTATTACAGTGTGCTGATGAAAGCCTAATGGATGTGCAGGAGTTTATCTCATGTGTAATAAACCACAGCAAACCACCCACACCATCAGCATCCACACCCTACAGACAATTAAAGAGAATCCACTCCACTCAGGTACTGTGCTAAAATAGGCTTTGTGTATTGTAGCGGCGCAAATATAAGAGTTTAACATCTTTTTCTTCTTCAAGTTTGATGAGTCAGGCCGTAGGATCTCATGCGCTTTAAGCAGTACAATCGCTCTACGAGTGTTTTCTGATTTGGATGATGGATCGGGACACGCTCCTGTGGAAACTCTGCTGAACAGGTGGATAGAGGAGGGAGTGGATAACAGCTCGGAGATCCTGCAGGTAAAACACATTAGTAGTTTAGACCTCTATATGTCTGTGTTTATTACAGGATGTTTTTAATTAGCTTTTATGCATGCTTTTTATTTTGTAGGCTCTGGATTTTAATCTGGAAGGTAAAGTGAATCTGTCGGAGCTCACCGTTGCTCTAGAGAACGAGCTGCTGAGCACTAAGAACTCAATCCACCAGGCGGCGCTACTGAGCTTCAAGGCAGAAATCAGACATCTGCTGTGAGTCCATGTGTCTTTCTTGCTCAGTCCAGATGCGTGATTCAGAATAATAACTTTATAATCATCTGAATAATTAATTTAATCAAACTCTACCCAGAGCTCTTTGCATAAATCATATTAAATTACTTCAGTTTGTTCACATTTACTCTGCCTCATCAGTGGTTCTCAGTTTCAGCAAAGTGACAAGATGAGCTTAAAATTAATTAAAATGAAACTTTTTTTTTCTTTTTTTCTTTTAAACATGACATATTAGTATTTTTTTGTAATCAGATAATGTATTACTTTGATAAGATCACAAGAATAATGCAAAATGTTTTTGTTTTAAGTAGCAACATTTTCATGATTGAGATACCACCACCTCATTTCAGGCCAGGAAAAACCTTAGATTAGATTCAGCTTTTTAATTACACATGTACAAGGCATTGAAATGCAGTTTAGGTCTAACCAGGAGTGTAATAGCAGCAAGTGCAGATTATAGGTGTATTGCGTTATAAGAGCAATTATTGAAAACTCTGGGTAATAATTACAGATGGATACACTATTAACATAATATGCAAGTCGTATTAACTAGAATCAGAGATATACAAATAGATGAACATACTGTACAGGTTGCTATTAATAATTAGGGATATGCAAATACATATGAACATAATATACAGGTCATTTGCTATAAACAAGAATTACAAATATATATGTAGGAATGTATCACACATTTTCAAATGTTTATTTGCAATAAATGTGTTAAATATTAGTTTATTTAAATTTGTTTGCTAAATAACATAGTTAGGATTTCCAAAGTGTTGAAATACTTTGGATTTAAGAAGGGAATATTGAGTGCCATTTCTAAGCATGGAATAGTTTTTGTAAAATATTTAAAAAGTTAATTAAAATTAATCGAAAGTTAACTACTATTATTTATATAAAGCCTATCAAGATGTATATAATTGTATAATAATTTGAATTTACAAATTTCTTTAATTACTGGATTTCTTAGGCATAGCTTTAAGTAATTAAAGTAAATTTTTAATGTTATGTATAACATAAGAATAATGTTAATACACACACTACCTCTGTTTTTTTTTTCTGTACACAAAAAAGGAGAACAAGCAGCTTTGTCATAAGTACCAAACAGTTTTTTTTTTAGTCTTCATGGAGTATATAACCATTAAAACCCACACGTCTAGATCAGTATTGAAACATCAAATCACTCCAGTTGCTTTTTAGACACTTCTCAGTTCTTTATCACTTTTCAGTTACTTCAGTGTATTTTCATACCTTAAAGAATTAAAAAAAAAATTTTTTTTTTCATTATTCAGATTGTTCCAGTCCAGTTTACCCCAGTGTGTTCTTATTCTCAAGCTTAAAGTTTTTTCTTGATCTAAATCACAAATTGTTAATCTGCATTAATAACATATGCAGACTCGCTCCAAATTTTGCTCACACTTAGGATCACTCTAGCTCATTCAGACTTGCTCTTTGAGTAGTTTTCATGCTCTCTACATCAGTAATTATTCAGTTTCACTCTTGGTCATTTGAAAAGCCTCAGAGCTCCAGTTCTTCTAATCTGATTATTCTTTGCGTGACAGTGAGTGTGTTGACCTGGAAAGGCGTGAGAAGGAGAGAATTCGCTTTGATCTGGACACAGCAGAGAAACTGAAATCGGAGCTGGCGTCTGAAGTGGACGATCATCATGCTGCCATAGAGCGCAACAACGAACTCAACCTCCGGTAACCTTTCACCTTCAGTCAGATCCACCTTTTTCCTTGTTAATAAGTGATCACCAGGACCAGACAGAATCTGCAGTCTTTTTTTTTCTGTTTCTGCAGATTTATGTGGAATGATTTTGAAAGTGTATGAGCTTAAGAGGTATAATAAAAAAAAACACACGAAATAAAATACTATTAGAACTTGTATAATACATTTCATACAATGCACCCACTAAAAGAAAATATTACTTTACAAATTGCATTGTACATCATTTTTGCATTTGCATATTAATAATATCACTATATTTATATTATAATAATAATATTACAGAAATTAATATAAAAAGATGCAAGTTGCTGATGTAAATAAAAATCTGATTTCTTTTTGCACAGATTCCATGTGGGCCTAGTGATCACTTATTATTTTACGCTTAACATAAGAACCACCCATAAAATCTCATCTCTATGCATCTCATTTGTGACATGACCTTTTTTTCTAGCAATATCTGTGTTTACATGCAGATTTCTGTTGCATAAGCACAGAAGGCTTGTTCTGTCCTAATTTATGGTCTGTACACGTGGGTGTGAGCATGTGTAATCATGTCATGCATGTGTGTTTTTTTTTTATGTTCAATCATACAAATATGCACAGGAGGGTGGAGCAGGAGTATAAAGAGAGTATGACTGCTCTGAGGACAGAGCTCAGTAAAGAGATGGAGCTTGTGCAACAGCAGGCCAATCAGCAACGAGAAGAGCTTGAACAAGAAATTAGCAAGATGAGAGATGATGAAACCTTCCTACGAGAACACCTAACGCTTACCATTAAAGTAATCATCACTGATTTCATGTTTTAATTTAAACCACTAATTGCCTGTTGTGTTTACACATCACATTCCTGTCAGCATGGATGTGATTAATTATTTGGTTGTTGGAACTGGAGAATGTGTTATATATTTGTTTGTCTTCGATGAATGCGTTGTGTAGGAAAATGGTCGTCTGGAGTCAGAGCTTATTGAGACCACAGAGAAACTGGTGGAGGCTGAAAACCAGTTGAACAAAGTACAGAAAAACCTGGACGGTGTTTTGAAAGGGAAGGTACTGAAACCAGCAAATCAGTTCTGACATACAATAAATAGAAACAAGCATACGTCATATGACAAATAGACATTTTTTTATGATATCATTAAACAAAGTTTTGACATTATTTAGATCAGGGATCTCACCTGTAGACCTTAAACCTGAATTAATGAGGTAGGTTTTTAGATAGGATTTCTAGACCTGAAAATGTCATTGTAATTAAAGGTGACTTCACGCTTGGGTCTTTTGAAGCATTTCTTTTAGAACCTGGTGTGTTTTCTTCCTTGTTTCAGTTTTTTAGGCATATATGAAGAAAGGAATTGCAGAGACCTGTATCATAAAGCTGGATTAGCTGCATAACCAGTTACGTTTCAGTGTAGTTTGCACCAGTCTTGGGTTTTAGATAATCACCCATGTTGCCATGGTGTTTTGAAGCAGCTGAGCTACCTTTATGGTACCTAAAACCTAGAATTTGTGCAAACTAAACTGAAACTTAATTGGCTAGTCAGCTAATCTGGCTTCATGGTACAGGCCCCTGGTCTAAAACAAACCTAATCAAAAACAAACTCTGAGGAATTCAAGTTGAGGTCAAATTTGAGATCAGATAGACATATGAATGACTACATAAGTGAGTCTGTCTATTTGATGACTTGTCTATTTTTTCCCACTGATAGCCCAAGTTTAGCCTCATTTTAGGCAAAATGTCTATTAGACATCTTTTAAACCCAAACCTGATGGGGAGGAATGCATATCAAACTATGCCATTTCACAATTCATGCTCTTATTAGTTATCACAGTTGAAAACAAATGAGCAGGTTTAAGTCTTAATTTTGTGTAATTGATCTTCAAGAATGCTGTCTCTCCATGAAGTATATTATGTCTCCAACTATATTATATCATTCATTCATTTTCTTTTCGGCTTAGTCCCTTTAATAATCTGGGGTTGCCACAGCGGAATGAACCGCCAACATATCCAGCATATATTTTATGCAGCGGATGCCCTTCCAGCTGCAACCCATCACTGGGAAACATCCATACACACTCATTCACACATACTGTACACTACAGACAATTTAGCTAACCCAATTCACCTGTACCACATGTCTTTGGACTTGTGGGGGAAACCGGAGCATCTGAAGGAAACCCACGCGAATGCAGGGAAAACATGCAAACTCCACACAGAAATGCCAACTGATCCAGCCGAGGCTCAAACCAGCAACCTTCTTGCTGTGAGGCATTCCTGCTACCCACTGTGCCACTATGACGCCCTATATTAAATCACAAAGTTTTAATATAGGTAATTAAAAAGGCAAGAGCAGAAATGGAAGAGGGTGTCAGACTAGCTATACATGCTAGCTCCTCGATTGATAGCTTGTTGAAATGAGAATGACACAAGCAGGTGCATCTGGACAATGAGAGCTTGACTCAGATGATTCTGTCATTTATGTCAGTGGTTTAAAACTTTTCTTATTCAGTAGTTTTGTGGGTTTCAAGAAGATTTTTTTTTATCTCTGCGTGTATAGTTTGGTGATTTGGATCCAGACAGTGCAGAGTTTTATCAGCAGGAGGATCGTCTGAGACAGCTGCGCAGGAGCTATGAGGAGCAGTGCAGGGTTTGTAACTTCTCCATCTCTGTTAACTTCCCACTTTTTATTTCAGGCTTATTATTCTGTCTCAAATCTGTATGTGCATGTATTATAGGAGCTACAGGACCGTATAGATGAGCTGGAAGCTCAGCTAGAGGAATATCAGACTTCAGGCCACACACCCTTGAGACGTCTCGGACTGAGTCTGTCTGATGAAATGGCCAGCAAGAGTCTAGAGCCAGGTAACATGCATATCCTCATATTCATAGCTAAAATCAAATAAATTTTCAGTCTTGGGTTTCTTACATGTGCTGTTATGTGTGTACCTGTTTAGGTTTTCAGGAGCAGCAGCCGTTAAACATGAGTCTAGAGACGGAGATGTTACTTGAACAACATCAGCGAGAGATAGAAAACATTAGAGCAATGGTGAGATGCACATAAGCATATACTATATAAATATAGAGCTTATGGGGATAAAAGTTCCCTGATAAAGGATTGTGTGAGACAGACACTAGACAAGGGGGGGGGGATGCTTCATGTGTCAGAAGTGTATCTGGACTAGTGATGGCTGCTTTCAAACCAGTTCTTCAGAGCAGGGAATTGCATGTAAATGTAGGAATTGTTACAGCTTTGTTGCAGCATTACTGTTAAGAAACACTTGAAAATGTTTTTCTGTTTGGAACTTCCAAATCGCCCAAAATGGCAAATAAAGGAACAGGTTTTATATTTTTTTTTACCTGATCTCGGATCGATTTTAATAGTTTTTAAAAGTTGTAATGAGAAATTTTTAAAAAAGGAATTATATTAGTTAATTGTTTCTTAGTTAAAAGTTTATTTTTGTCCTAATTAGAAGGTCTGGTAATGAAACAAAATTAAAAATTGAACAAACACTGTTTCACTCTAAGCTAATTTATCTTTTATCTTACCTTTTATCACCTTTAGTCTTACTCTTGAATTAGTGCTGCACACTCAGAGACGTCACAATGTACTCGCAGGTGCAGACAGCCAGTCTACATGCTGGATTACACTCAAGGATCTAATCGGTAGGTCCAGACGGGATCTGCAGATGTTTTTTTGCTATTTCTGCGCAGAATTTTGGTAAAAATCTGCAGGTTTCTGCGGAATTATTTTGAGAATATCACAACAAAAACCTTAATATATAAAATAAAAAATAATATCTTTTTAACTTCTATTTAATGTTTAAAATGCAAATCCAATTAGATTCACTTTATTTGGTAAGTAAAGCAAGTTTGTCATAATATATCTAGTAAAAAACAGAAATTAATACTGTACAAACTGCATTGTACATAAATCAGATGAACATTTTCACATTAGTCAATAACATCACTGAAATTAATTTAAAAACTGAATAAATATAGATTTACACACATTTACTCAAGTAAATAAACTCAATTAATGATGGGCTAAAAATCTGTGGAATTCTGCGTGCGCAGATTCCGGATTGGCCTATTAATCGGTGTGACGCAGCTTCAAAAATTTGTTTCAAACCAAAGGAACGAATTTGCTCGAAATATTGCAAAAACATTTTTCACCTTTTTGTGAAATATATGTGTCTTAATTGTGTTTTTAGCAGCATGGGACACATGTAAACGGCTCAAAAAAATGAGTTTTGGTGTTTCGTGACCCTATCCTGGATGAAAATAACTATCCTGGATAAAAATTGAGACATGTCTGTTGCTCTCTTACCCCCTCTGTAGGTTGATGAAGAAAAACGCAGCGCAGAGGAGGAGAAGGATCTTCTCTCTCTTAATCACCAACAGGAGTTGCAGGTCTTGAGGGGGGAGATGGAAAGAGAACTCGAGAGAGCCAACAAACTGGAGCAGGAGATTTCTGTTCTCCAAAATCTCCACCAGCAAGAGCTTCACTCTCTCACTCAGGAGGCCCAGGACGCCAAAACCTGTGCTGAACAACTTCAGGCGAAGGTGCAAGTTCTGGAGGAGAAACAGACTGCTTATGAGGAGCAAAGTAATGCGCATGCTGAGGAGATGAGTTTGATGGAATTAAAACACCAGGAGATGCTTGAGACGAGCATGCACGAGCAGAGAGAGAGACTGGAAGAAGAGAAAGAAAAGAGGCTCACTGAGCAGTGGAAGGAACAGCAGAAGAGCTATGAGGAAATGCTCAATGCACAGCTAGAGGAGATGCAGCAGAGAACAGAACATGAGTGTACTGAGCTGGAAAAGAGGCTGAGGGATGAGTGGGACCAGGAGAAGCAAGAGTTAGAGGAGAGCAGTAGGGAGAAATTAAACTCTATACTGGAGGAGAGAGAGCGGAGACTTCGGGAGGAGTGGGAACGGGAGAGACAGGAGCTGGAGGAGATCAGTAAGGAGGCACTGCAAGCCGTTCTGGAGGAGCGTTCGGAGAGAGAGACGAGGCTCAGGCAGCAATGGGATGAGGAGCGGGCTTCAATAGAAAACAAACATCACGCTCTGCTCCTACAGCGTTTGCAGGAGGAGAGAGAGCACTTCCGCACACAGCAGGAGGAGACCGAGAGCATTATTTTTGAGCACTGGGCGAGAGAGAGGGCTCAACTAGAGAGGCAGCACAAGGAGGCGCTCCAGGCCTGTTTGGAGCAGGAGCGAGAGAGACTGCAGGTGGACCGAGAGGAGCAGGAGAGCAGGTGGCAGCAGGTTTTGATTGAAGAGCAGAGTCGGGTGGAGGAGGCCCACAGGGGGGCCATGCTGGAGCTGACTGCCAAACACAATGAGGAGAGGGAAAGACTCAGTAGCCTTTTGGAGAAACTACGCACAGACATTGCAGAACAAAGGTAAGACGCACTAGTTGGTTGGCAAAATTACTAACTGGAGTTAACTTTAAACTTTTGGAAAATTTGCTTTGAAATAAAATGTTTAAAGGGTACTGTACCATTAAAGCCACCATTTTGGAATTGGATAAATGGTATATTACCTTTTACTAACAGCCAGTTATTCATGGAGTATAAGATAAAAACAAGAAATTCTGAAGAATTTTTTAGGGAAAAGTAGCCATTGGCATCCATATTAAGAATAAAAACTATTATGAATCTTGCTGTGTTTTTTCCCTAACATTTTTCAGTATATCTGTCTTTGTTTTCAACATAAGAAAGTAACTCAGATTTGGAACAAGTGGAGGGTTATATCTTAAAATCACCCATTTTTGGGTGAATTATCTCTTTAAGAAGCATCACGGCTTCCAAAAAAAGCACGCTACAATTCAATAGCACTAAAGAACTATATTAACCAGTTTTAATTCACAAATAATATTAGCGAATACTATCTTTATCTTCTAAGAGGTGTTACACAAAAATATTTTTTTCACACAGCTGGACACTATACCTACACACTATATGTACAAACTATACCTACATGCAGTTCTGTCCAAACAGTTTTTAAAAAAATATTTTCCTCATAGGTGCCCTTAAAGATTTACAATCTACAAATCCTAGACTCTGCTCTACCTAAAATAAATACTCAGCAATTATTGTAATGTTATAAGCTTTTGATGTTGATTGACCATGTGCAGGAAAGAGCTGGAGAAACAATTCTCTCAGCGACTTGAAGAGGTGGAGGCTCGTTTTAATAGTGACCAGGAGGCAGTGTCTGAACGTTTTCAGGCTGATTTGCAAAAACTTGAGCAACACTACCAAAGTCAGATTACAGGATTTGCCCAACAGCATGCTGCCAATCGTGCCCTTTGGGAGGAGGAATCGGAGATAACCAGCAAAGAGACGGAGCAACAGTGGAAACTGTTAAAGGAGGCACTGGACCTAGAGAAGGAGGAGTTCAGATTAGAGCGCCAGTCTCTTAAACTTGCACACACACAAGATATTAAAGCTCTGACAGACAAGAATGTGCAGCTTCAGACTGAGCTGGAGGTTCTTGCCAGTGCTGCTCAAACCAAAGAGATTGAGCTGAGCCGCCAACTCAATGAGCTGCACAAACAAGTGCAAGAAAGGATGGAGGCCAAAGACCTACTGCTGGCACAAACGGAGAGCAAAGTCACAGAGCTGGAAAAGATGCTGAAACAGGCCGTGGATGATTTTATTCAGGAGCGAGAAGAGCTGCAAAAGAGTCTGTCTGCTTTGGAGAGCAGGCGAGAAGTGCTTTCTTTCCAAAGCATGGAGATTATGGGAACGATCCAGGAAGATGAGGAGATCCTTCACCAGGAATTAAAGCATGAGAGACAGGCTTTGCTTTCAGAGAGGGATGCACTGGCATTGAGAGTGGTGCAGTTGGAGGAAATTGTCCTACGGTTGACAGGAAGCACTGGAGAACCTTGTGCAGAACCTCTGGGAGAATCTTGTACTGCGGAATCCAGTATAGAAGGCAGAGAATCTAGTGCACAACTCAACCAAGATACCTGCCCAGAGTCAATTGATAAAGCTATTCCAGTGCACATCATATCACTGCTTGTAAACCAAGATGATGAAGAGGAAGCCGGCGTAGTGGATGTAGTAACTGATGTTAGTGATCCAGAGCTTCACATACACCCAGAACTTGGAGTTACAAATGATAGAATCGATTCAAACTCTTGTTGTCATGTTAAATTAGTCATGGCTGCTGTAGAACCTAACAATAGTAGATCAGAAACTCTTGATCTTGAAGAAGAGAAAGAAACTACAAAAAATCTCGATGTAGTAGTGGATGGTTCTGAAGATGCAAAATCGAGTGAGTTGCAGAATTTAAAGACCAATAGCAGAGAGACTCAAAAGAATGAATCTTTGGAGATGGCAGAGGGAGGCACAGAAATAGAAGCTCGAATCTGTGAAGAGTTTGCACCTTACTACATCCAGGAGAGCCTGGGTCACCATGAATCTCCAAGCACAGATGACATACCTGAAAAAGAAAACCATTTAGAGAACAATATCAGCATTGCAAACATTGAGAGTGAAATTGTGACTTTTGCAAATGAGATTTGTACCCTAACTACTGCTAACGAAGAGGACAAAGTAGCTGATTTGAGAGATGTGTGCTTGCAGGAGATCCTTGATCTTCAAGATACCGTGATACAGTACAGTAAAACTTCAGAGACCACCACCTCCCTCCTGCCAAGCCCTAAACTTCAGGATTTGGAAGAAGAGAATATCATAAATCAAATACCAAAACACCTTAAGGAAGTGGTGGCCACATTTAAAGATGTGCAGCTTGCTAACCTAAAGGTCTGCTATGAGCAAAGTATCCAAGAAAACCTACAGCTCATGGAGCACAACATGAAACTAGAGCAGAGAGTCAAGAGTCTGGAGGACAAGATGCACATAGTCCAGGACTTTCACATGCAACAGTCATCTGCTCTGGAAGAAACCACACTACTACAAGTAGAGAATTCCAAACTGAAGGTGCTACTTCAGGAATTTGTCAAACAGGGTAAGGCTCTTCAGTGGGACTCTGACTCTTCAAATATGTTTAAAAAATCATTGCACAACTCTGAAATGAAGGAGAAGATTGCTGCAGTGGCAGAGCTTGAATTCTTCTGCATAGAGTTTGAGAAACAGAACTTGCATTTACGCCGAGCACTTGCTGATCTGCAGAGCAAATCATTCAGGATCCACACACAAATGCAAGAGCGGAGGTACCATGTGATATCTTTTGTGTCCTGCTTCATTAGAAAAGTCCCCTGATTTACTTAATCGGTCTGCTCCCTCTTGCTCAGCCACCACTGTTTAAGTCCTTGTGTAGACCCTGCCTCTTTGCAGAGTGCCATGCCCACCACCATAAACCCCTCTTGCCTACCCACAACCTTCTGGTGAATGAGTTTTACCCCAGTTTTGAGAAAAGAGATTTGGCTAGCTTTTGTACATCTGACCTAACCCTTGCCTAAACTCCTCATTTAAATAATTGCAAATGTATGTGGAAAATGTAATTTCACAGACTAAAAGTTTACACCAATTCTGACGCAACCAAACTTTTTGAAATTGTGTTTTTTTTTTCCATGGGAAAGATGTTTGTGAATTGAAATGCATCAAATGTGTACCGGACGATATCTTTTCTATATAAGTTGATCAATCGCAAAAAAAAATTCTTTGATTCCTCAATGTGAGCTATAATGATTTTTAAATACAGTGGTCCCTCGCTTTAACGCGGTTCACTTTTCACGGCTTTGCAGTTTCGGGCAATTTGACATGCTTTTTTTCCTACAGTGCATTTTCCTACAGTGTTCTGTGTCCTGACTGGCTGTAGACCATTGTCAATCAATCTCCTCTGTGCTGTGTCTCCCCTGTACAGTACAGAATGTGTTCAGCTTTCCAAATTAACAGAAATCTTTGATTTGCTAGCAGTGTAAATGAATTCCTGTACTGTATGTTTAAAAGTTTTCTCGCCACAATGTCTACGAAACGTTCTGCACCGTCAAAGGCACCTGCGGTAGATCTTTGGTTTCATTCTATAATACTGGACTTATTTTTCTATGAGGGTTTGACATTTGAGAGAAAAATGATTTAAATGAGAGAAAAGTGTAAAAATGTTAATGCCAGTCTAAGAAAAGTGTATAAAGGATGTAGTGAGGTTTTACAGCCTGAAAACATCTATAATAATTGTAAAAAATAAAAGGTGACTGCTTGGATTTCGCCTATCGTGGGTTATTTTTAGAACTTAACTCCCGAAATTAACGAGGGACCACTTTACATCCAAAAATAAAGGAATTGATGCATTCTTTAATCCTTTTCTCATAGTTTGTTGTCACAGAATATATTTTACAATGTACTTTTTGTTTAGGAGTGAAGTTTGTCGTCTGGCTAAAGAAAACTTCATTCTAAGGCACAAGATCTCAACAGTGAGAGAACAGGACCTGAGAGAGAACCAGGATGATGCACGGTAAGATGGGAATGTTGTTGTTTTACCTGAGCATCCTTAACATTTTAAATTTTAAACTGTTGAATGATGTGACCTACATCTTTCTTCAGATTACAGCACATCAAACAAGGAAAGAGATCAGTTCAAGCACTCCGTAGACAGGTGAGTTTATTTAATTACTCACAAATTAAAACAGTCTTAAATACGCTTATTTCATGCGGCCGCCATTTTAAGAAGCAAATGTGATGCTGCGGTGGGAAGAACCCCGGAAGTATAGGATCAGCACTGTAAACATTACAACAGCAACATGCTGTGGACTACAAACCTCTAGCTATTGCAGATATGGTGTAAACGTCACTTTAATGTCATTCAGTTAAGTTTAATTCAAACAATTAAAAGCATATTAGGCATCAAACAACATCACAATGTCTTTAAGAGTAATACGCTTAAGTTGCCTCAAGGCTTTAGTTCATGGCACCAGATAAACACAGTGGGGATGCTTCCCTGCTTCAGTCTATGTAACCCGGTAAGCAATAAAACAATGCAGTCATCTGTAGAACACTATCGTGTTGTCTGAAATAGTGTTGTCCCGGTACTGAAATTTTAAAAACCTCCATTCCCCCTAACATCTAAGCGTCACTGATCGCGTTCTTAAACACAGCTGATTTGCCACCAGTGCTGAAAAGAAATGACCGTGATTGGCTGCTAAGGTCAGCAGTTCACCGATCTTCGCTGCTCAAGCGCAAACCCAAATACAACGACACTGGATCGTTTTAAATCCGCAAAGATCTGGGGTCCGTTCTTCGTACGTGGATTACTCAATTAGCAGGATTTGGATATTGACGATTTGACACGATCCAGGATCGTTTCGTTCTTCAAAGCTGATCCGAGAGTTGTTGTCATAGCAACAGTTCTGCTAGGAACTAGTCGGTTCAAGCAAAGATAATACAGAAAGTATGTTCTGAATTCTGATATTTTCTTACAGTAGTAGTTATATACACTTGGGAAAATGATACATATTTTATAAATATATATATATATAAAATTATAGTTATTAATAAAATAAATAAAGTTATACACATTAATAAAACTTATGCAATCTGCACCCTCGAAAGTACAAAGACTGCCACCTGGTGGTGCAAAGAGAAAACTTATTGATATGAACTTTTTAGATCGCTTTAGTACAAATTGTATATAATAGAAATGCACAATATGTGACTATTTTTTTAAAGCAATAATACATTTCAGCAGTCATAAACATGTTTTGATAGTTAATATGCCAGTGATTTGATGCTTCACAAAAGTTGCAGACGCCTTTACCAATGTGAAAATGCTTTTGTAAACAACCTGTTATCCTTTACACCGATTAAAAAACGGCTACTATAATAAAGAAAATCTTTTCTAAATGTAGAACTAAATACATTGATTTGCATTGAAATACATGATAAATACTTTTGACACATGAAAGTGTAAAGGTTATTGCGTGTCATATTTAACAAGCTGTTTACTGCTAATTTGATGTAATTTTGCTCACATGGATAATTGAATATTAATCAGATGATGTCATTACGCTGATGTGCCGTCAGCTAATCGTTGCATTGCTGATCATGATTTCAAGGATCGGTAGATCTGTCCTTCACAACACACGCAGCGATCTTACATCAGTTTATCCAGACATTCTAATCTGATTTGCGAACTTGTTTGAAGAACCAAATTAGCGAGAGATCGGTTATCAAGATTAAACGATCCAGGATCTGCCAAATCATCTTAGATCATTTAAGCGAGGTATGAAGAACGGACCCCAGTTGATTTCTAGTTGAAGACGGTCTTAGCTAGTACTCTGTAAACATCAGTGAAGTTCAGTGAACTGATGACCTTCACGGCCAATCACAGTCATTTCTGTTGAGCACTGGTAAATCAGCGACGTTTAAGACCACACTCAACAGTGCTTAAATGTTACTGGGAAATTGACGGGGGGTTTTTAACACTTCAGTACCGAAATTTAGTATCATGATAAGTCTAACATAGTAAAAGAATCAGTTCATTAACTTGAGTTTGATAAATGGCATCTAAAACGTGTGTTTGTGAAAGAAACAAGACGAGGATAGTTACGGTAAGACTAGATTCATCTGATTGGACATTATGCAATCGCTACTGCGGGACCAGCCATGGTCAATTATATATCCACACTTAATTATTCATTCATTTTTCCTTCAGCTTAGTCCCTTTTTTCATCAGGGGTCGCCACAGCAGAATGAACCGCCAACTTATCCGGCATATGTTTAACACCAAGTTGCAACCCAGTTCTGGGAAACATCCATACACACTCATTCACACACATACACTACGGCCTATTTAGTTTATTCATTTCACCTATATGACATGTCTTTGGACTGTGGCGGAAACGGAAACACCCAGAGGAAACCAGCACAAACCCGGGGAGAACATGCAAACTCAACACAGAAATGCCAACTGACCCAGCTGGGACTTGAACCAATGACCTTCTTGCTGTGAGGCAACAGTGCTAACCATTGAGCCACGGGGTCGCCCCACTCTTAATCATGTCCACACTTAATTACTTTTTTCCTCTCAGCTCTCAGAGCCTCGCCGTCTGGGACAGCAGCTGGAGGAAGAGAGTTTTATTCTACAGCAGAATTCAGATCATGTGCTTAGACATGCACTCCAGGAAGTGATTCGACAGCATGACGGCTCGGCCAATGGGAAGAATGGGGTATGATTGCAAATGTGTAAAGGTCGTAGAACTATCCCCAGAGTTTGGGGCAGAAACATAAAATTAATATTTTCTGTAAATGCTCTAATGCAGTTGTGTGATCGGGAGGAGATTTCTTCCAGGACAGAAAAGGAACTGCTTAGATCAGAGCTCAATCGGTGCATAGAAAAGGTACAAACAGCACATACATAAAACAATGATCTGGTGTGGACCATTCGTTATTTTGTACAGGTGACTCAACACATATCCTGTTCTCTTTCAGATCATGTCACTGGACTCCTCTCTACAGACGGTCACTCAGCAAAACGCTCGTCTCAAATCTGACCTGCGCATCACACAACAAGAAAGAGATGCCCTCAAACAGGAAGTGATGTCCTTGCACAAACAATTGCAGTCTGCTAATGAAAAGGTAAGTATCGAGGGCAGGAGTTTCTGTCATTGCCTGTAGGTGGAGACACTGCAACTTTCTTTCTCTTCCTGTTTTTCCATATCAGCTGCTGGAGGTCTCTGTTGTGTCTGCTGGTCATCAGCAGGGAAGGCGTGTATGGGCGGAGCTATCAGGGCTGATGGAGGCGGAGCATCACTCGCTAAAAGAAGAGAACCAGCAACTCAAACGACAGATGAATGAATTGAGCTCAGAGCTGCAGACGTCGAAGGAGCAGGTTAGAAGGGGATTACTGAACTCTTCTCAGAGACAGGATGTGTGCAAGCATTTAGTAATGATGTTGATGTTCCTTTTTCAGATCCGCCATCTGGAGGCACTGAGTGCAAAACAGAGGGGAATTGTGAAAAATGCAGATCAAGAAAAATCTGCCCTGAAGCGTGAAATGGAGGCTCTGCACTCACAGCTGCTGTCAACTCGAAACAAGGTTACACAGCATAAATGTTTTACACACACTAGGGCTGGGCAATTAATCGAAAACCCGGTTTCAATTACGGCTCATAACGATTATGAAAACCCATTAATCGAGATAAACGATTATTCCATCATATACCGCCTCCTTTCCAGTTCCACGTGAAAGTGACTGTAAGATGTGCTTTAATGTAACTTCTGCAGCATGGGATGCGCATCATTCATATTTTTAAGTGCGAAAGAGCACGTATTGTTGTGTGTGTGTGCGCTGCGCTTCGCCTCGGACAGGTATTGTGTGTGTTTCTGTGTGCGCCCGGTCCGCGCTTAGCCTCAGACAGCAGAGCACACACACATCTAACGCCATCCTAATGTAAGCGCTTTAATGATCAAATACATGCACGGTGTTTAGTGATTATTCATATTAATCCTCATTTGTCTAATAAACAAACAAGTTGAGAATCAAAAGACACGTGAAAGAGAAACCATATCGGAGCCGCACTATTCTTAAAGTGACAGCGTGCGATATTCCTGCTGCTGTTTTTATTATTAATCAAACGACAAAAGAACAAAATCCACTCGCTGCTCTTGACTGAAGGAATTTTTTTCTTACAGTGAAGATGCTTAAAACACAGTTTAAACAGATTTAATAACTCATTTCTAATAACTGATTTCTTTTATCTTTGCTTTGATGACAGCACATAATATTTTATTAGATATTTATCAAGATACTAGTATTCAGCTTAAAGTGACATTTAAAGGCTTAATTATAGTAAATAGGCAAGTCATTATGTAACAGTAGTTTCTTCTGCAGACAATCAAAAATATATATTGCTTAAGGGGGCTAATAATATGGAGCTATTAAAATAGGATTCAAAATATTCAAACCAGATTTTTTTCTAGCTGAAATTAATGAACAAATAAGCCTTTCTCCAGAAGAAAAAATATTATTGGAAATACCCTAAAAAATTGCTCTGTTAAACATAATTTGGGAAATATTTGTATATAAAAATAAATTCATAGAAGGGCGAATAATTTTGACTTCAACTGATAATCGTTTTGAATAATCGTAATTACAATTATGACCAAAATAATCGTGATTATAATTTTTCCCATAATCGAGCAGCCCTAACACACACACATTTAACACAAACACAGTCATCCATTCATTCATTTTCTTGTCGGCTTAGTCCCTTTATTAATCCGGGGTCGCCACAGCGTAATGAACCACCAACTTATCCAGCAAGTTTTTACGCAGCGGATGCCCTTCCAGCCGCAACCCATCTCTTGGAAACATTCACATACACGCACACACAGTCATATTAAGGGGAAAACAAGTATTATATCAAGTCAGTGGTCACAGGTTTCCAACAGTTTTCATAATATCTTCAACAGTAGACGGAATCTCAAACGAGTTTCTGCCAGACATTTTCTTTTTTTCTTGTCATCAGTGCATCATAGTATCACAACACAGTTACTTTGTGCGCTGAGACATCTAGCATCCCTATAACATGCACAAACACTTGTCCCCTAAAATAAGTGCTACTCTGATACACTGATGCTTTGTTGTCTCAGGCTCAGCTGGCTGCCATCTTGCCCTCATCTCCTCTACATTTGGCGGGAGAACAGAGAGGATCACATAACAGCGATGGCCCAGACTTCAACATACAGGTAACACACACTCTTAGCTCACCAGCACCACATTCCTCACGACGGGTCATGGTGTGTGTGTGTGTAAATAAATACTTGTAAATACTAAATACTTATTTAGTGTGCATCTAGTTATTTCTTTGGTGAACTGGCCTCGTCTGGTGTCTGTTTGTTCGCTTGGTTCATTAAAACACTTCTGGAAAGCATGTGGGCAGCACTGGGTCTGTTTGCGGTGTAGCAGCAGTTTTAGAGAGCTGCCTGTGGTGTTGATGTGAATGGTGTTGGATGATGTAGAGTGATGCACCAATCTAACACTGAGTTTGGTTAATTGCTTATAACGATGATTCTTTTGCTCTAAACGTGTGATTTGGAAGTTCTATAACTAGAAATAGAGCGGTTAGCCGATTAATCAAAATGAAATTGCAATTTGCAAATTGGGCAA
Organism: Danio rerio; assembly: GCF_052040795.2. Classification (NCBI taxonomy): domain Eukaryota; kingdom Metazoa; phylum Chordata; class Actinopteri; order Cypriniformes; family Danionidae; genus Danio; species Danio rerio. The sequence continues at coordinate 39,448,418 of NC_141033.1, read as the reverse complement.
AGCTGCGACTGTCATGCACCTCTTGTCAGGAAAGCATGGCTTTGTGTTCAGTAGTAAATCTCTGCTGAAGGCTAGAGGGCGCTCTTGCAGAAACTCCAAATATGTTACAAAGAAGAAACCCATGAAATTCCAAACTGAAAAACTGCTTTCATTGATTCAGCATAACTAAAAAAAACACCACTACAGAATCATTTCACAGATGTCAATTTAGCTTAAAATATATGTCGTATTTTCATGTGCAGCATTTATTAAACTGAGCCATTGCGAAGTAATACAAACAGCTGTTATTATCACAGAATGTTTATCCTCATATTTCAATTTTGAATGTTGTTTTGCGTAGCTAACCAGTGAACTACGACCTTGTGAGAAAATACTAGAATTAGCTTTACTGACAGGAGGTACATGAAATCTCCATTCGATTAATTGGCCAGAACTATTGGGAAACCACTGTCTTTAGGAAAGTTTAGATTAAAGGTATTTTTAAAGGGCACCAATTTTAACCGTTTTTCGAGATTTAATATAAATCCTTTGGTGTCTCCAGAATGTTGAAGTCTGTTAAGTTTCAGCTCAAAACACCAATCAGATTATTTATTGTAACTTTAAATCTGGAAAATGGGAGCTATTTTAACATTGTAGCTGTTTCTGTTGCCTGTGCCTTTAATGCTAATGAGCTGGTTCTCTCCACCCACCGTTCCCACGCGCTTGTCACAGCTATAGCCTTCACTTAGACAAACAGCTCAGTGACAGACAAGAATGAAGCAGATCTCCTCTACCACAGTAAAAAATTTACTACGTTTATTTGATGTATTTGTTGTGGAGTTAATTTTCTCGCCTTTCTGAAGCGACGAGTCACACGCAATGACGTTATAAAGTTCACTCGAGTACATGCGCATACACACAAACACAAGTTAGCTTTGT
>NC_141033.1:39425000-39442500 GCF_052040795.2 Danio rerio | reverse complement strand
CCTGTATGTGGAGAACGCTCAGCTGCTCAAAGCCCTGGAGAAGACAGAGCAACGGCAGAAAGTAGCAGAGAAGAAGAATTTCCTCCTGGAGGAGAAGATTTCTAGCCTCAACAAGATTGTTCGCGATCTCGGCCCGTCACCGTTGACCCCTGCCCCCTACCACTTTACACGCTCCTGATTGCACGCTGTTATTGAAGGGGATAGTTCACCCAAAAATGAAGATGACCTCATTTATTCTTTCTTGTGTGGCTTTAAAGCTTTTTTTTGTTGAATACAGAAGCCGATATTTATCACATTGGCAGGGGTGGACTTAGGGATTTGGGGTTCTACACAATTCAAGGTATGGGGCTCTAGCATTGAAAATCAAAACATTCTCTTGCTCTAAATATATATATATATATATATATATATATATATATATATATATATATATATATATATATATATATATATATATATATATATATATATATATATATATATATATTTTTTTTTTTTTTTTTTTTTTTTTCCCCTCTCTCCTCGGTGGGAACAGCTCACATCTCATGTGCAGTACAGAAGGAATAATCCACTATTTACTATTACAATATACAATACTATTCCACTATTACAATATAAAATTTATATAGGGATATATAGGGCCCTAAGCAGCTGCTTACCTCGCATATTGGTTAAGTCCACCCCTGCATAAAGGAAAGACATTCTCATGAAAGTCAATGGGTGCCAGCTACCAGCATTTTTCTGAATATCTTTTGTGACGTGTAGGGTAAGAAAATGATTGCAGAGTTTTCATTTTATGTGAACTATCCCTATAATGATCCCCTATTATACAGTATACAGTTGAAGTCAGAATTATTAGCCCCCTTCAAATTTTTTTCTTTTTTAAATATTTCCCAAATGATGTGTAACAGAGCAAGGAAATTTTCACAGTGTGTCTGATAATACTTTTGCTTGGAGGAAAAGTCTTATTTGTTTTATTTCGGCTAGAATAAAATCAGTTTTTAATTTTTTAAACATCATTTTAGGGACAAAATTATTAGCCCCTTTAAGCTTTATTTTTTTCAATAGTCTACAGAACAAACCATTGTTATACAATAACTTGCCTAATTACCCTAACCTGCCTAGTTAACCTTATTAACCTAGTTAAGCCTTTAAATATAACTTTAAGCTGTATAGAAGTGTCTTGAAAAATATCCAGTCATCATATTCACTATATAATATGAAGATAAATCAAGTCAGTTATTAGAAATGCGTTATTAACTATTATGATTAGAAATGTGAATAGAAATGTGTTGAGAAAAATCTTCTCTCCGGTAAACAGAAATTGGGGAAAAATAAACAGGGGGGCTAATAATTCTGAATTTAACTGTATATACCTAATATCTGACAGCCAGAAAGTGATCAATTTTTTATAAATTGTTAAGATATCGATGTCTGTGATGCAGCAAGTCCAGAGACTGTTGTGTACACCATGACTTTAGATGTAATTCAGTTTAATGTGTGACATGACTAAAAATGAAAGGTCGTAAACGAATATTTTCTTAATTCAACTGAGTAGGGGCTTGGACCAGGAAACAGTATTTTATACATCACGACTTTACAAGCGGATATGGCAACCCTTGTGATGGAAGCCTCACCTTCCCGTTAGAATAGCCAATAATCGATCTTTATAGCCACATGGTTCTTTATAGCCACATGGTCTGTATGCATTTTCTTGTTCAGAGCACCAATATCTGTTGTTTAAGGACTAGTGTGTGCCTTGCTGGTTTTGACTGAAGAAATGACATCGCAGAACATCCCATCACATATCACGTCCTTATGGGGTCGTCTTCAGAGATCTGCATTGTGTAGTTAACATTGAAACAGCTATAAAGGAAAGTGCTGTCATGAAATGCAGTACTTGTCAACCTTGATGGGACTAACTGAAAATAACATGTTTTAAATTGAATCAGAGAAACAAAACTGATAGGACCGAAGAATTTGTTGCTCGTTTGGAAACTTGATTTGTAATTTGAGTTTAGCGAGCAGTTTCAAGATTTCAGGATCTGTTTAGATTTGACTTGCTTTTGGATTAACTACATGGAGTTGCTGCAAATATGTTGACTTGTTAAAACAGACTTTGAGACTTTTGCGTGACTACCATGCATCTGTGTAGAAAATCATATATCACCCATATAGTAAACGTTTGATTCCTGTTGGAATGAATGGATTTCACCTGTGAAATACTAATGTGTAAATATGACTGCACATGATTAGGTCATCCTAATGTTGATGTTCATCTGAAGGATATATTTATAAGAATGTCCAATCTGCTCTTTATAAAACACAAGAATTCGGTGACCAGGGTGTTGTTAAGCTCCAAAAATGCATGTATTTAAATGAACTGTGCACTATATGGTATTTACAAAGTCTTTGAAGCCATATAAAAGATTTGTGTAATGAACAGATTGAAATTTGTGTTCCTGAGATTTTCCCATTCGTTTTTTATTTCTGACTGAACAATGTTTGCTTTTATAGTACTTTTGAAGTTGGCATGGAATGAATGTTGTCTGTATGTGAATGAAAAGAGCTTTTCCAACAAGAAAAATGGATTGGCTTGTTGGTTTGCTGTTGCTGAAATCCAATTTTCAATTCCCAATTTGTTGTCATTACAAAAATACTGCAATGTTTCATTAAAAAAGGATGGTTGAGAATGGTTCATTTTAATTTGATGGCAACTTTAATAATATTTCCGTTGTTTCTGGACTTCAGTTTGCAGTTGGAAGGTCATCTTAAGTGATGGTGAAATTCCTTAAACCCAGAGAGGCTTGTCCAACAGCTGAGGCCCCAGCATTCTCTCTCACACACACACATGCCTATCGCCACATAGTTTTCAATGTAATGCAAACAAGGTCAGTGATTCCCTGCTTCTCAGAGAAGGAAATTAAAGGGCAAGTGCCACACTGTTTATTCACTGTTTATTCCTGTTTGTTATAGTGCATTCTGTCTTTGGGCTTGTTTAGTCAATATAAATGTTTTTTCGCTTGAGAATCTGCACCAGAAAACATCCCATGACATGACTTTAAGTGCAGGAGATCTTTGTGTTCCTTTTTTTCATATTTGAACCATAATCGTGTGTGATGAGCACTGTGAATATGAATAATAGCGGGTGTATTCAAATATTTATGCGGAGTAAAAGAAACCTTGAGATCGGAGACGTCAGCCTCATGGTTACCGCTGTATAATTTGTGTGCGGAGAGGAAAATTGCTGGTTATGATGTTTCATTTCAGGCGTCTCTCAGCGAGTGCAGTTTACCAGCTTTGATGCTTGGAGGGGAAAATGTACAAAGAATTACAGGCATTTAAAAATGTCGAAATTGCACTGAAATATGTTGTCCTTACATTTTTAGCATTGTAACAAAGCCTTTGGTGAAGCTTAAACTATATATGCTTTACAGTATTTGTCATGTAAATGATGTATTGTTTTAAGTGTTGATTGTATGACATTTGAATGTTGAAGCATAATTGTTTTTATCTTCATTAAAGAATAGTTTTAGTAAGCACCGTACATGAGTTTTCATTTTAGAATTCATTGGTAACACTTAAAAATAAAGGTCCATTTGTTAGTCAATGTATTTACTAACATGAACAAACAATTCAATACATTTATTACTGTATTTATTCATCTTGGTCAATTAATGTTTTACAAATTAAATAACGTTAGTTCATGTTAACTAACTAATGTTAACAAGCACCACGTTGGATTTTATTAATGTATTAGTTAATGTGCTTAATAAATGCTGTACAAGATTATTCATACCTAATTTCAGTAAATACATTAACTAATGGACCGTTATTATAAAGTGTTACCAAGTTACTCTTTTGAAAAAAGCACCAATTAAACACTAAAAGTGCATGATACTTCTGAGTTGCTTCTTTATTTATGTGAACATGTGTTTACTAAATTACTAATTTCTCTAGCATTGTTTTATGTTTATATAAATATATATATTCATTCATTCATTCGTTTTCTTTTCGGCTTAGTCCCTTTATTAATCTGGGGTCGCCACAGCGGAATGAACTGCCAACTTATTCTGCATATGTTTTGCGCAGTGGATGCCCTTCCTGCTGCAACCCATCACTGGGAAACATCCATACACACCCATTCACTACGAACAGTACAGCTTACCCAATTCACCTGTACCATGTCTTTGGACTTGTGGGGGAAACCGGAGCACCCAGAGGAAACCCACGCAAACACAGGGACAACATGCAAACTCTACACAGAAAAGCCAACTGACCTAGCCAGGATTCAAACCACCGACTTTCTTGCTGAGGCGATTGTGCTACCCACTGCAACACCGTGCTGCCTATATAAATATATAGAGATCTTTTAAAAATATATATGTTAGGATTTATTAGTTTGTGTTTGAGTAAAATGCTAATATTTTATTCTGTAAGATACATTTGACATTTATTCCAAAGTTAAAATAAATAAATATTTATTTGTGTAGGCCTATTTGATAACGTAAAAATGTAAATCAACTAAAAATTACTTTGCCAGTATTACAAATGTGTTAATTTGCTGTTAATTAAAATCAGAGTTATTCTATCAAATATGTTTTGAGATTAAAACTTTGGTATTTAAAAATGAATATTTAAAATATATATATTTAAAAATTCTCTAAATTATATTTATTCCCTTTACTTCTGCTTAGTCCTTTTAATTATCAAGGTTTGCCACAGCAGAATGAACCGCCAACTTATCCAGCAAATGTTACGCAGCGGATGCCCTTCCAGCCGCAAATCAGCTCTTGGAAACACCCATACACTCACATTTACACTGATACACTACAGCCATTATTCAATTCACCTGTACCGCATGTTTTTGGACAGTGGGGGAAACCGGAGCACCTGGAGGTAACCCACGCCAACACGGGGAGAACATACAAACTCCACACAGAAATGCCAACTGGCCCAGAGCTCAAACCAGCAACCTTTTTACTGTGAGGCGACAAAGCTAACCACTGAGCCACCGTGTAGCCCATTATAAATAACATTTTAAATTTAAAAATAAAAAGTAATCAGGTTCCAAAATAAACAAAGAGTGTGTTTTACTCAAACACGTAAATGGTAAATACAGAGACACTGGGCTTGGCCATGGGGTCACTTGATTTCTCTGAAGGTTTCTCAAAAAATGTTTGTTCAAAAAAGAAAATTCATTCATTTGTGGGGTTTTAGGTCCTATTTTGTACATTTATCTGACAACGCAGCACTTTTATCCTTCAAATTAACCTTACATGTTAAATAAACCATCGCATATCTGTCCTGTAAACCTTAAATATGTGCTAGAAAAAAAGTTCGAGTCAAATATTTCCCACAATGCTTTGCTCCCTGAGGATCTGGCTTGCGGCAGATCTGATCTAGGATCAGGGTAAGGTGAGGGAGCGATCCAGAGAGAGTTGATCTAGGATCAGGCGGTTAAAGACACTTATGAGCGCGGTTAAACTGGTATTATTGAAATATGTGGACTCTTTTAGAGTGACTAATAAACATTACTGAATCAGACTATAAAGTATGCTGATCTGAAGTGAGGCTCGGGTCTAAACAACTGACCTGAGATCAGGCTGCGGCGCGGGATCCAGTAAGAGCTGATCAGGGATCAGCAGGAGATGTGGAGGGCTGGGTTGGGTTGGACATTCAGCTGGTAAAAGTTTTCGTGCGCTTTTCTCTGGGTGTTGTTTGGACAGCGCTCGGGAGAGACTAACGTTATTTAATCGTCGGAAAGAGTTCGTAATGTTCGACTAAACACCGAAAACTGCCAAACGTCCACTAAACGCAAACGAATGGCCAGTTTTGTGCTTGTTTTCAGACTGTAGCCATGATGACTCAAAATTAGCTATCGGGCTAAACGCTCCGAAATGGACTCGGTTTCGCGTGTCAGTGCCAACCTGGATCCGGATTTCAGGATGAAACCGAAGTCTAATCGGTCCAGAGTCGATTCGGATTAACAATGCTCTCCAGAAAGAAGAGTAAAAACGAAGCGTCCAAACCACCCGAAGTTCAGGGCAAATATGTGAAGAAAGAAACGTCCCCTCTTCTGAGAAGTGAGTAATTTTAGTCAATCTGCCAAACAAATCCCCAAAATATAAAAATGGCAAACTAAATATCCTACATTGTTATATAATGTAGTCATTACACCGTGTTTGAAATCAGAACCCTGAGAGTAAAACACAATTTTAAGTGCATAAGGCTTTCAATAAGTAACATAATTCTCTTTAACAATTAGCCAGCACAATGTGTACACAGTCACAACTATCAACCTAATAGACCTGTATTATTATAGTCCTGTTTATACGTTTTGAATTAATCAAAAGATAATGTGGCATTGCTCATATTTAATACTTTAATCTAAAACCATTTTCACTTACCACTAGCATATGTTGTCATTAGTTTAAAATGTCATATCTTTTTATTTACTTTAAATACAAAGGTCCAGAAGTAGAATGTTGTTGCTTTAACGTTACCCAGTTTAAGAAAATTATTCTTTAAAGAACACCTTAATATTTTGCTAATAATTATTTTTAAACTGACTGAAATTTCGGAAATCTTCACACAGCAGTAACACAGTATATTATTAAACATAATTGTTCAATATGGTAATACTGTCATTGTATTTGTTGCCAAATTTCGGATCAAATTGTCAAAACGGCATAATTGAATGGCATCAAAAGAGAGACTAATTCATCAGTCAGTAATCAAAACAGCAAGATGTTAACAAATGTGTTTTGTAGAAATCAGACTATCTTCAATTTTATGTTTTATCTTGAAATGTGTTTAAAGTGATGTTTAGAAGACATGGAAAATAATTGTAGTTTAGAAAATCTATATGCTTAAAAATTGTCTTGTATGTTTGTTTAGTATCTTATTCTAGACATTTTTAGTGTAATATTATAAACCTATATCGGAAATTTAAAGGTATAGCTTTTATGTTACTCTCAGGCCACTTGATGATCTTTAAGTAGACTTTATTTCTTCAGGAAAACATTAAAGAAGATTTTTAGCTGAAAATCATAAAATGCTAATAAAAGGTCCACCATCACTTTGAGAATAAAAAAATAAAAAAAACAATATACAGACAAAATAAAATTAATACCTTTGGCTTCTGACGATACACTGATATCTTACTGTATGAAGCTGAAATAATCTCCTAGTGCAAGAAACTGAACATTATTTAAATGTTTTTAATCCACACAAAGGAAGATATTTAAAAGAATGTCAGGAAAAAATTGGAAAAGTAAACATAATGGGTGTAAATATGCTACGAGATCTGTTTAGTTACTGACATTCTTCCAAATACATTCATTTGCAGACCTGTCGCCAGCCTATTGAAACGAGTTGTACTTTTTAATGAAAATTTGACCTTTTTTGCAGTTATTTTCCTCATTTTCTATTCAATTATGCATTTTAGTGACTTTTTAAGAACTAATCTTTGCTGGATCAGCTTGATGGATGGTAATCATAACCACACTATTTTGATGCACAAAAAAATATTTACTACAATTTTGTCCAAAGTGCCCACCATAGTATTTTACTACGAAGTGTTTATTTACAAGCAAGTTAATCCAGTTTTATAAATAGTGTTATGAGATTAGTGTTTAACATACAAATTTATTATCATCCATCATTAAAAAAATAGGAATCTGGTAAAACTTGTTTTAAAATAAAAACTATAGCCTGTGGGCAAATAAATACTTTATTAAAATAAATACTTTATTAAAATTATTTAAGTCTTAAAGACTTCTTCTGTGTATAATTTTCACAATTTATGATAACATAGCAGTGAAAATGGGATAAATTAGCTCATTTAGGGGTCAAATTTTGGACTTTGTCAGTAGCAGGTTTGTCTTTTGAACCACCCAAACCCCCCTTGGCTACAGGCCTGATTTGTGTTCAGGAAAACAAAGATTTTCATATGGGATTGGACAAATGATGAGTAATAATGACAGATGTTTTATTTTAGAGTGAACTATCCCTTAAAGTATGCATTGATCCACTTACTCCAGGTTTCCCCCCATTGTTTGTTCTCAGATTTGATGCCCTCATTTATCCGCCATCCAACGTTCCTTCGACGCGAACCTCCATTAGTGGAGCCGGTTTCGGCTGGTGTGCCTGGTCCCGGTCCCGGTCCGTACACCACTGGATCTGTTGGAGATGTTAGCGGCCCTAAGAGTTTCCTGCGCAATGCTCCTCCACGGACCCCGCTAGAGGTTTCACGCAGAGAGAGTCACCGTCTGTCTGCCCCGCCACATCTTCATCGTGATTACTCCCCTTCCTCACCATCCTACATCAGCGATGCCAGTTCTGTAACAGAGAACGGAGACAACGGCCCGTATTACTATCCTCCAGAACCATACTACAATAACCAACCCAGACGAGCACGCAGACCAGACCACTTTAATGAGAACTACAGATACTATGACCACAATGAACTCAACTTCCCACGAAACCCAGGACAGCCCCAGACGCCTCAGCCACACAGCCGCCCTCCACCTGGTGAGTTACTTTTGAACTGGTGTGCATTTACACATCACATGCACAGACTTGCACGCATTATAATAGACTCTGCATGGAGTAACAAACATGATTGTCACTCTTTACTATAAATACACTGACGTTTGCTGTGTTTACGAGAACATTTGCTGTTTACTGGATGAGATTCTTCAGGTTCCTCTGACTGAACATAGATTCACTTTCTTTTTCAGCCGAATAATATAAAAAAAAAGAGGGATTTTATGTAAAATTGGTGGCTCAGTGGAAACACTGTCACCTCACAGCAAGAAGGTTGCTGGTTTGAATCCTAGCTGGGCCAGTTGGCATTTCTGTGTAGAGTTTGCATGTTCTCCTTGTGTTTGCGTGGGTTTCCTCCACGTGCTCCAGTTTCCCCCGAAGTCCAATCGGTGTGTAAATGTGAGTGTGTATGGGTGTTTCCCAAGTTGCAGTTGAAAGGAAATCCGCTGCGTAAAATATATGCCAGAAAAGTTGGTGGTTCATTCCGCTCAGGTGACCCCTGATAAATAAGGGACTAAGATGATGGAAAATGAATGAATGAATGAATGAATATACAGTTCAAGTCAGAATTATTAGCCCCCTGAATTATTAGCCCCCTGTTTATTTTTTTCCCCAATTTCTGTTTAACGCAGAGATGTTTTCAACACATTTCTAAACACAATAGTTTTAATAACTAATTTCTAATAATTGATTTATTTTATTTCTGCCATGATGACTATAAATAATATTTTACTAGATATTTTTCAGGACACTTCTATACAGCTTAAAGTTATATTTAAAGGCTTAACTAGGTTAATTAGGCAGGTTAGAGTAATTAGGCAAGTTATTGTATAACAATGGTTTGTTCTTTAGACTATCAAAAAAAATTGCTTCAAGGGGCTAATAATTTTGACCCTCAAAATGGCTTTTTAAAAATTAAAAACTGCTTTTATTCTTGCCGAAATAAAGCAAATAAGACTTCCTCCAGAAGAAAAAATATTATCAAACATATTTTCAAAATGTCCTTGCTCTGTTAAACATAATTTGGAAAATATTTAAAAAGTAAAGAAAATTCAAAGAGGGGCTAATAATTCTGACTTCAACTGAATGTAAAAGTTTAGAGATTGTTTCTGTTAAATATATTGCATTCTCTTGTTTTTTTTTAAATAACATAATAAGATGACATTTGATCAGATTACTTCTTTTCTTCAGGAAAATGTTAATGAAGATTTGTTTTTGAAACATTTGTGCTTTTAGTAATTCATAAAATGCAATTCAGTGGCTACCAGCATTTTGGGAGTCAAACAAACCATATACAGGTTCAACAAAATAATAACTGTGGCTTCTGACAATACGTTGATGTCTTATAAAGCCAAAATGGTTTGCCAGTGCAAGAATCCACATAAAGGAAGATATTTGAGAGAATGTCAGCAACAAATTGGGGGAACAAATACAATAGGAGTTAGAGCTGCACAATTAACCAAAAAAGATAGCTCTCTATTGATAGATCTTTATTCGACCCTACACCCGATCTTAATTAAGCTTTTTTACAATTTAGCCAATCATATTTTCATGGTCAGGACAGAAGTATAAAAGTGGTCGCACAAGTCTTCACATTGTTGTATATACATTGCTCAGCAACATTGACACCTCCAAATGGTGTTAAAATTGTCACATACAGTATTTATAAGGTATATTTCACCCAAAAATGTCATTTGTCATCTTGTAATGACAAATTTGTGGCTGCGAAATCGCACATGAGCTGACGCACTGTTTGTTTACTAATGAGAGGATGCGTGCATGCCTGCCAATGATGTCTGCTTTTCTTTTAACAAAATCTTCACAATTTGTGTAAGGTCATATATACACCTAATAGTCATACTCTATACTTAATAATATTAAATCTTTATTCTTTGTTTGAACATGAGACTGTGAGAGAAAGCTTACTGGTTAATAAATTAGATCAAAAATATTTTATTAAATATAATTTGAAATCATGTAAAGTTTAATCAAAATTAAAAGAAAAAACAATATTTACCTGCATATATTATGTTAGGGTGTCACAGTGGTGCAGTGGTTGGCATGATTGTCGTGGCATTTTTGTGTGGACTTGTTCTCCCTTTGTTTGCGTGGGTTTTCTCCAGGTACTCTGGTTTCCCCCACAAGTCCAAAGACATGCGCTATAGGTGAATTGGGTAAGCTAAATTGTCCATAGTGTATGAATAGGAGTGTATGGGTGTTTCCTAGTAATAGGTTGTGGCTGGAAGGGCATCGGCTGCGTAAAACATATGCTGGATAAGTTGGTGGTTCATTCCGCTGTGGCGACCCCAGATTAATAAAGGGACTAAGCCGGAAAGAAAATGAATGAATAATTATGGGATGTAGAAATACAAAAAACTTATTTGCATCACTCAAAAATGTTCTAATAGAAATGTTAAAAATTGGCTAATAGAAAATTCAACAATCTTACAAAATTTAAAGTCTTGCTAAAGTTTAAAATAAGAGATAGGTTGAAATGATTGCTATTTTTTTTTTATGACCAGAAATATTCCTTTTTTTTTCTTGTCCTACAATATACATTACACACACACTTTCTCCACTGTTATTCTGTTGCAGTTTCTCATGATCTGTGAGACTGAGAGAAATGTACATTTGTTGTTTGCCCTTTCCTTCACCCTGTGATGATGTGTGTGTGTGTGCGTATGTGTTTTTTTTTTCTTTGTGCTGAACTTTTGAAAGTCTTCTGGGGGTTTTAGCTTAATATCTGCAGCTGTGACTTGCTGTTTGCTCTTCGTCTCTCTTTCATTTCACTCCACCTCCTTTTTCATTCAAACTTATAATAGCTCATTCTAGAAGCATTTTCCACACATATTTGTAATACTTTCCTGAATGTGTGGGTTTTTTTCTTTCTAGCAATTGGCCGAGTGCCAGCAAAGTCAGTGGGTAATCTGACGACCATGAGCGGGGAGGAGGCGGCTCTTCCTCCTGGCTGGACTGTAGATTGGACGATACGAGGAAGGAAGTATTTCATCGATCACAACACAAACACGACTCATTGGAGCCATCCGCTGGAGAGGGAGGGGCTTCCGCCAGGCTGGGAGAGGGTGGAGTCGGCCGAGTTTGGAGTCTATTATGTTGACCACATCAACAAACGTGCCCAGTACAGACACCCCTGTGCACCCAGGTTAGTGTCATTTAAACATACGGTATAATGATATACAGCCCTCATGTATACTTTTCCCCAATTTCTGTTTAAAGAAAAGATTTTTATTTCCCACACATTTCTAAACATAATAGTTTTAATAATTAATTTCTAATAATTTATTTTGTCTTCGCCATGATGACAGTAAATAATATCTTACTAGATTTTTTTAAGGTACTAGATATCAGCTTAAAGTGCAATTTAAAGGGTTATTTAGGCTAGTTAGGGTAATTAGGCAAATCATTGTATAATAATGGTTTGTTCTGTGGATAATAGAAAAAATATATTGCTTAAAGGGGACTATAAATATTGACCTTAAAAAATATATACACTTTTATATGCTTTTATTCTAGCTGAAATAAAACAAATAAGAAAAAAATGTTAAAGGAAATACTGTGAAAACTTCCTTGCTCTGTTAAACATAATTCGGGAAATATTTTTTAAAAAAGGGGGAAAAAAAATCACAGGAGGACAAACAATTTTGACTTGAACTGTATATGATATGTGTATGTTCATTATGATAATATATTATATTACTGATTATCTAGACTGTTTGATGCCATTTTGTTTTTAAAATATGCCAACTCTCTTTGTTTTAGTGTGCCTCGTTATGACCAGCCCCCTCCCCCACCCGTCACCTACCAGCCCCGCCCACCAGAACGCAACCCGCCTGTACTGGTACCAGCAAACCCATATCACTCAGCTGAGATTCCAGACTGGCTACAGGTGTACGCCAGAGCTCCACTAAAGTAAGTTTCACACTCTCACACAGATTGTCCAACATTAAAGGTCCCCTCAAGTGCCTTGAAATGTAGTTTTGTTCAGCGTGTGATGCGATTTTAACTCTAACACAATGATTCTCATTGTGGAAACTCATTTAGCGTGTGGTGGCTTTTGGTGGTGTGAGATTGCTCTTTGGGAGCACAGGGGCTCAAGAAAATTTTGGCAAGTAATAATATCAAACCACTGTGCCATGGAGAATAAGGAATGACCAAATCAACAGTTTAAATATTTAACAATGTGATAGATTGGCCCATTAGTGCTACCCCATCATACCTATTTTTGTTACGTGATCTGTTAATACAAAATCACAAGACTTTTTTTTTTGCTGTGCATTCTGGAATTTATTTGGCAAATGTGATTACATTGTAGTTTATCTATGGATAAGTTTATCCTACTTTTTATTTATTTTTTTTTTTTCCATATTCCATATGTGGATGGAAGCTTATAATAGTAATGCTGGTCTTGTCTAGGTAATTTACCTAAAAAAAAAAAAGAATAATTTAAATGACTAGTGCATATGATCCAGTTATGTTCTTGTGTCTCTGAAATCTTATTTACATTGCTTAAATTGTTCGTCCCTTGTTTAGTAGCACTATGTGCCATTGAGATACTAAAGAGCATTTCGATTGGTCAGACAGTCTGATGAGAAGCTAAAGTGCTCTGTCATGGAAAATTGTTCGGAACTGAGAACATGCATGTTTTGAATGCTTATATCTTCTAAAAAAGATGCTGTCTTTGTTTTAAACGCATACTAGCTTATAGATGACCTTAAGACTAAACTATTAATACTAACACCCAAAAAACTCATTTCGATTTCAGATGGACTTTAATCTGACATAATGTACCATCCAGTCATTTATTGTAAAGGCCTTAGTTTTAATTTGTAGTGTTTTAGTTAGGAAGTGTCATGTGATCAGTGTAGGCATGATGTAACTGTAGATTGTTTATGGTTGCTGAACAACATTGCAGCTTGTTGCATTAATATGGAATTCAGCTAACGTGTGGTAACAGGTGGACAACTATGTATAACAGCACTTTTACTTTTTACAGCTCTACTCTTCTACTCTTCTAGACATATTTTTAACACGGTTTATATTTAACTATAATTGTATTGTTTGTATACTGTTACAGAAGTTATTGTGTTAACTTAGCTTTTTCTTTTTGTCTAGTTTATTTCAATTCAATGACAATATTTTGAGTAGTCAATTTTAGTTGACTTTCCCAGTGATGGATTGCAGCTGGAAGGGCATCTACTGCGTAAAAATGTGATGAATAAGTTGTAGGTTCGTTCCGCTGTGGCGACCCCAGATTAATAAAGGAACTAAGCTGAAAATATATTTATGAATGAATTAATGAATTTTAGTTGACAACAGTATATTTAACAGTGTTTAAGAAATAGACATGTCGATTATTTTAGTTCAATTCTAGTAATTATGTTGGTTAAATATCTGCTCTGTTCATGCCACTTTTTCCAGCTCTGGTATGTGGTGAGTTTTTTGCTGGAGGAATCTGACTAGATACTTTATAAATCCCCAGTTTGCATGAATGCAAACTCAGAAGAAGGATCTGGGAAAGTGCTGGAGGAGATGTGGAGAAGACTTAGCAAACCATTTTCACATATTTTGGAGATGTCAAGTAGGGCTGGGCGATTTGGCCTAAAATCAAAAACTAGATTAAAATTTTAACTCTATTCTGATTAATGAACAATTTTTTTGTTTGATTTTATTTTATTTCATTTTTTGCCACATAATTCACTGAGAGGTTTTGTACAGTAAATAGGCTCACATATCACAAGTGACAGATTGTTAAATGAAGAGTGCATTACTTTTTTTTTTTAAATTAAATTATTAAATTTTAAATTATTTTAAAATAATTGAAGGAAACACACATTATCTACAATCTATGATTATTTATTGAACATTAACAATAAACAACTGAATGAAAACACACATTGTCTAAAACCAAGTCACTTTTTTCCTATAAAAAGGGAAAATAAATAATGTTTGGAAACAAAATTAATCGTTTTCGATGTTTTTCATATTGTAAGTCGAAAATAAGCTGCATCTCTTCTAAATAAAATACACCTGTAGATCCTGTAAATAATATTCTAAACAGTCAATTTCTTGCATCTTTTGTAAATAAATAATTTTATTGAAATATTAATTTATTCTTATGGAAAATATGCTGTCTTAGTGCATCTCTGGCGCAGCTTCCAATCATTTTCAATGTAGTGCAAACGTGTGACTTGTAGTTAGGTAATACAAAATATTTTAGTGATGGAATGGACATCTCTTTTACAACAATTTACTTGGAAAATATACCTGTAGCAGCCAACTTTAATGATATAAGACAAGTATTTATTAAAAATACTTCTAGCGTCCAACAAGAAAACTGTAACTAGAAAGTGGCTCGAAACCTTTACAAAATTGGAATGATTTGCTATCGTATCTAATGTTCAAAGGTTCAAGGAGGCCTCAGGGAAGACCCAAGACAGGCTGGTGGGACTATGGGCGTACTCGCACTACTCGCATCGAACCAGGCTGAAGCACGCTTGTCCATCCTCCTGTCTCCCTCAACGGCCTGCACTCTCATTGCATTCGCGCCTAAGCACACTTACGTCATTGATGATGTGCTGTGAGAAGCGTTCTCGCTCAGCACAGTGTACATTTCTTTATATCGTTTTAGTCGTTTGGGATGCAGCGACACTCAGTGAAATATTTCGCCGAACAGATCAGCCATTTTTGACGCTCGTAAACAATCATAATGTCCTCAAGCTGCAGGAATTAGGAGGTTTGCTGATGGTGCAGCTGTCGTGCAGTGAGGGGTTTGCGTTTTTAATAATCTACGTTCATTGAACAGTATGAATGATTAATAAACCCATATCCAACAGTCCCTTAAAAGTAACGTCTCGTCTTCAGTTTCGGGCTCAGGCGAGCCCAAGTGAATCGAACACCTCTTCCAACTGGGCCTGGTTCGGCCAACTGAACTGCGCCTGAGCCCGATTCAGAGCACTCGCACTTCTCAAACAATCCGGGAAACAGGCTTGAGCATGGTTTGGATGGCATAGTTTGAGTACGCCCTATGTCTCTCGGCTGGCCTAGGAAAAATTAAGTATATACTTTTTATGTAATTACATCATAAATAAAAGAAAAACCATCAAACTAAAACCTTTTTTATTAATCAAATATTATATATAATATGATAAAATATAATATAGTAATAAAATATAATATTCATTGTTTTTAATTGACTGTTTCTTGCAACCCATAAGTCTGGTAGAGTCCTAATTCATTAGTCGTGTGTATGTATGTGTTTTTCCGTCCCAGATATGACCACATCCTGAAGTGGGAGCTCTTCCAGCTGATGGATCTGGACACATATCAGGGGATGCTGAAGCTGCTCTTCATGAAGGAGCTGGAGTGCATCGTCAAATCTTATGAAGCATATCGACAAGCGCTGCTGACCGAACTGGACACGCGCAAACAGCGGCAGCAGTGGTACGCTCAGCAACCAGCCAAAAACTACCCTCCAAACATCTGACTGTTTGTTATGACACACTCAGACAGCTTACTTATCAGTGCCTTACACTCTCACATCTGACTCCAAATATAAAGCCCAAAGAGAGACTCTACACAGAACGTTACACTATTACTCTTCTATTATTATACAGCAGTGTGTTACGAGTTTTGACTGTGTGTTGGAAGTGTGTGTGTGCGTGTGTGTCTTTGTGCATATGTTGGCCTGCAGGCAGCTGTGGGTTATGGCAGGACTCACTCATTCTTTATGGCATTGTCTTTATGGACAATCACTTCTATCAGTTATCACTGATTTATGTTTAATCCTATTTGCAATGATAGTTTCGCTTTTAGGGCGAACACACAAAAATGCATCCAGGTCACATTTCAGGCCGAATTTATAGTTTATGGAAAGAAAATGAAGCCTGGTTTGGATTGTTTAGCATTTAATTAACAAATAATAAATAATAAAAGTCACTATTTTTTTTTTAATCATAGTAATTAAAGTTGCTTTAGTATTCTAAATGTTGAGCAATCTTCATGGTGCTTTATTTTCTTGAAGTAAAATATGACCTGGACATTTTTGTAAGTTCGTCCTTGATTGTTTGTTTGGATTCCTTTTTTTAAGGAATTAGCTTCTTATATTTAAAGATGACATTTTGAGGCTGAATCGTCACTTTGGATGAAGTGAAGGCGTTTTTAAAGAGGTTAGTGCTTGTTTTTTCCCCAGTTAAAAATGTGTGTAAAAAGTATTTTCAGCATCATCACTAAATAAACCAGGACCTTGTATTGTGTGTGTGTGTGTGTGTGTGGGTGAGATTGTTTTCCATATTTCTCAGTTTTCTGCATAATAATTTTGAATAAATTCTTTATATTTACTTACTTTATTATTATTATTATTATTATTATTATTATTTTAAAGTTGTTTTTAGGGGTTTTTGACCTTTAATTGGAAAGGATGGTGGAGGTTACAGACAGGAAAGTATTGGGAGTAGAGAGAGGTGGAAGGGTCGGCAAAAGACCTGGAGCTTGGAATCGAACTCGGGTTGCCGTGAGCACCATGGTGTTATAGACCATTTCAAAGTGGTGATGTCATTGCCTCATGAACATTTCCTTCTTGTTGTCAAACTATTTCTAACTGTAACAAGAGGGGAGTCAATCATCACAACTTGATGTTATAACAGCTATCGTAACTTTATTTGTCAAAATGTAGCTCTTATTGGATTCTCAAAAGCAATAGAAATTTAAAATGTAAAACAGGAAATACGTCAGGACCATTGTTATTGTTTACAGTACATCCCTCAAAATGGTCTATGTCTGCGCACTTAACCACTAGGTCTATGGGCCTTTTTTTATGATTATAAATGTTAGCAAAGGTATGAACTTATTTAAGAAACTCTTTCCTTTCATCCAAATAGGCTCATTTTATGACTCCCTTAGAGATTTCAATTTTGAATCTATTCAGCCAGTT
>NC_141033.1:39395000-39420000 GCF_052040795.2 Danio rerio | reverse complement strand
ATGTAAACAGAATGTAATAAATATGTCATATATTTTATCGGGTATCCAATCATTTTGATCAAGATAGACAGCTAATATTTATTTATCAGCAATATTTTTGTTAAATTACAGTGAGAAGTATGGTTTCCATAAACACATTTTAATTTTTTATTTTAATATATTCCTTTAGAAGTGGGACATGTATTAAAATGTTTCTATATTTATATATGTATTTGTTTATTTATTATATTATATTATTGTTTATATTTAAACTGTAATAATATTGTGAAATAATACTATTAAATGTGGCTTTGCATAACAAGGAAAAGACTAGTAAGATTATGTTATGTTAAATATGTCATTTATATTTTAATGTACAGTGCATCCGGAAAGCAATCATTGCTCTTCACTTTTTTTACATTACAGCCTTATTCCAGAATGGATTAAATTAATATATAAATATCTACACACAATACCCCATAATGACAATGTAAAAAAAGATTTTGAAATTGTGGCAAATTTGTTAAAAAATAAACCTGAAAAATCACATGTACATCAGTATTAAGAATCAGTAACAGAAGCTCTAAATTGAGCTCCGGATCATTCTGTTTCCACTGATCATTCTTGAGATGTTTCAGCAGCTTAATTGGAGTTCACCTGTGGTAAATTCAGTTGATTGAACATGATTTGAAAAGGCATACACCTGTCTATATAAAGTCCCAGGGTTGGCAGTGCATGTCAAAGCACAATTGTCTCGAGGCAGAATGCAGGGGAAGGGCACAGAAAAACGTCTGCTACTCTGAAAAAGTTTCAATGAGCACAGTGACCTCCATCATTCGTAAGTGGATGATGTTTGGAACCACCAGGACTCTTCTTAGAGCTGGCCGGCCATCTAAGCTGAGTGATTGGGAGAGATGGGCCTTAGTCAGAGAGGTGATCCATAACCCGATGGTTACTCTGTCTGAGGTCCAGCGTTCTTCTGTGGAGAGAGGAGAACCTTACAGAAGGACAACCATCCACCAATCAGGCCTGTATGGTAGAGTGGCCAGACGGAAGCCACTCCCTGCCTGGAATTTGCCAAAAGGCATCTGAAGGACTCTCAGACCATAAGAAACCAAATTCTTTGATCTGACTAGAACTCTTTGAAGTGAATGCCAGGCGTTACATTTGGAGAAAACCAGGTACCACTCATTACCAGGCTAATATCATCCCTACTGTGAAGCATGGTGGTGACAGCATCATGCTGTGGGGATGTTTTTTTAGCAGCAGTTACTGAAAGACTAGTCAGGATAGAGGGAAAAATGAATGCAGCAATGTACAGAGACATCCTAAATGAAAACCTGCTTTAGAGTGCTCTTGACCTCAGACTGGGGCGACGGTTCATCTTTCAGCAGGACAATGACCCAAAGCAGACTGTGAAAATATCAATGGAGTGGCTTCACGACAACTCTGCGAATGTCCTTGAGTGGCCCAGCCAATGACCATACCTAATTCCTATTGAACATCTCTGGACAGATCTGAACATGGCTATACACCGTCGCTTCCCATCAAACCTGATAGAGCTTGAGAGGTACTGCAAAGAGGAATGGGCAAAAATTCCCAAAGACAGGTGTGCCAAGCTTGTGGCATCGTATTCAAAAATACTTCAGGCTGTAATTCCTGCCAAAGGTGCATCAACAAAGTATTGAGCAAATGCTCTGAATACTTATGTACATGTGATTTTTCAGGTTTTTTTTTCACATAGATTTTTTTTCACATTGTCATTATGGTGTATTGTGTGCAGAATTTTGGGGGAATAGTTTAATCCACAATTTTGGAATAAGGCTATAACAAAAAAATGTAAAAAAAAAAGAAAAAAAAAGTGAAGTGCAATGAATACTTTCCGTATGCACCTTGTTTGTGTGTGTGTGTGTGTGTGTGTATATATGTATATATATATGTATATATATATATATATATATATATATATATATATATATATATATATATATATAGAAATATTTAAACAATCTAAATATATATATCTATCTATCTATACAAAAACAACATTTATTTTAAAAAGCTATATCTAAATGCAAAGTCTGTTAAAGTACATGTTCTGCTCATTTCCTCTTGTGTTGAGTGTTGTTGTACCTGATCCCACAGAGCTCCTGCCACCTGGTCGATGACCGCGCCCAGTTCTCTGTATTCTCCTGAGTAGCGAATATAAGCCCAGGTGCACAGAGTGATGAGCGCAAACCCCAGCACCATGTTGCAGACGCTGGCGATGACATCCACTCCCACGAAGCCTGTGATTCCTGCGGCCACGTACATCACGAAGATCACCACAAAGAGCGTGGCGGGTGTCCGAGCCGCGTGAAAGATGTTCTTGGAGTCGTTGTGTTTGATGTACTGAACGAACAGCTCATCGATCTCGGTCTCCAGCTGCAGCAGGTAACGCCGGCTGAACTCCTCGCCACCCATCTTCTTCACACTGCGGAATAATGCTAACGCCTCCTCGCGGATCTCCAGGTGACGTGCCTGAAGTTCACTCGGGGCGAGGAAAGGACGATCTCCTCCACTCACCTGGAGAGATAAAACATGCAGTTGAAGTCAAAACTGTAAGCCCTTCTCTGATTTATTTAGTTTTTCTTTTTCATATATTTTCCAAATGATGTTTACCTGAGGCATTTTTTTACAGTATTTCTATAATATTTTTTCTTCTGAAGAAAGTCTTATTTGTTTTATTTTGGCTAGACTAAAAGCAGTTTTCAATTTTTTAAAACCATTTTAGGGTTAATATTATTAGCCCCGTTAGTCTTCAGAACAAACCATCCTTATACAATAACTTGCCCAATTACCAAAACCAAATGAACCTGATTAAGCCTTTAAATGTCACTTTAAGCTGAATACTAGTATCTTGAATAATATCATGTAAAATATTTTAGAAATCAGTTATTAGAAATGATTTATTAAAACTATTATGTTTAAAAATGTGTTGGGAAACAAAATATTCTTTCAGCTTTACTAAAAGTGGGGGGAAAATATACAGAGGGGCTTATAATTGAGGATGGCACATAATTCTGACTTTAGCTGAATGTGCCTGTGGACCACAAAGACAGGAATAAGTATCAGCTTTTTAAAAATGTAGATGTACATCCAAAATCTGAATAGATAGGCTTTACATGTATGGATACTTTGTTAGTATAGGATAATATTTGACTGAGATTTGTTCTATTTGAAAGTCTGAAATCTGAGGGTTCAAAAACATGGAGAAAATCACATTAAGGTTAGGGTTAGGGTTTAGCAATGCACGTTATTAATCAAAAATTTAGTTTTGATTTATTTACAGTAAAAATGTACAAAATTGGACATTATCTTTCTTTAATATCTAATGATTTGTGCAATAAAAGAAAAATCGACACTTCAGTAATTGCCAAAAAATTTACCGGTCCAACTCATGCTAATTAGGGATAAACCGATAAAGATTTTTTGGCAAAACTGATAATTCTTAATATTTGGAAGCTGATTACAGATACATATATAATTCTTAGCCCTCCTGTTAAATTATTATTATTTTTTTTATTTCTGTCTTTTTTGCCCAACACATTATATACAAAACATAATAGTATTAATAGCTAGTAACTGATTTTTTTTGTCTTTGCCATGATGACAGTACATTAAATATTACTAGATATGTTTCAAGATACTAGTATTCAGCCTAAAGTGACATTTAAATGCTTAACTAGGTTAATTAGGTTAACAGACAAGCTAGGGGGAAATTTGCTTAATGCAGCTAATAATTTTGACCTTAAAATGGTTTTGAACAACTAAAAACTTTTTCCAAAAAAAAAAAACAAGACTTTCTCCAGAAAAAAATATCAAGGAAATACTGTAAAAATTTCCTTGCTCTGTTGAACATTAAGGAAATATTTGAAAAAAGGAAAATATTCACAGGAGGGCTAATGATTTTGACTTCAACCTTGTATAAACTCTTAAGACACCCAGAGTGTAATTTTTTATTATTATTATTTATTTATTATTATTATTTTTTATTTTGTTTATTTCATATATCTTATGTTGGGATAGTTAAAGTTCAAATATGGCAGGGTCATTTTGTTATTTGTTGACTAGTTGGATATAAATAAGATTCATGCTGTCCTGACAATATGGCAATGAAGATGATCGGAAATATATAAGCTGATAAATATAAATCTTGAACTTAACTTTTTCGAAATGTGAAAACTGACTAATAACTTTATTATCAGCTCATTATTAAGATAAGCATTTACCTGCTAATCAATATGGCAGCCAATATATCATGCATCCCTGTTAATGTCACACTCACCACCTCCATCTTCCTGTTGTACAGATCTTTAGCTCCAGCCACTGCTGCCAGATTATTGGCCTCTGCTGTGGCCTGTGAACACAAACACAACATAACATAACTTACTATGGCTATATTCGAAATCGCACCTTATATTCTGTGGAATGTGTGTGCTGAAGGTTAAGCTCTCGCACCTGTAACATGGATTTTGGATGTGGCAGCTCCTCTCCCTGGTAAATCTTGATATACGCCTAAAATCACAAACAGATATTCAGTTTACTCCAAGATTTCCAAATGTAAAGTGAACATTTATTAACAGCAGACAAATTAGATATAAAAGATATATTGATACCTGCAGATTAAAATAAACGACATTGTTGAATATCAATTTTTCATGCTTTAAATCCTCTATCATATCGTAACTATCGCAAGTATAGTAATTTTTTTGAGTATTAATAGTCTTATTCCTAACAGTAGCAACAACACTACCAACAAAACTGTTACCTTAAAATACTCCACGAGTCCACGGCAGGTGATTTTGCTTCCATTGATCTCTTTTACGTCCAGGTTTTTGGGGCGTAGTAAACACGGAACAAGCACTTGCAGATTATTGATGAACTCTTGATCGATCTCTGAAAACACAAGATCGAAAATAAATGAACATTGTTTTTAAAATACTTCACAGCGAAACTAAGATCTACTGATTAGCATGTATTGTTAGATATATACCCCTCAATCTGCCGTCAAAATGGGGGTTTGTGGCCACTTTGAGTCCTGGATGGGGCATGAGAAAGCAGGAGATGTTGGTGAAGCACGAATGGATGTGTTTCCTCACGTTCTGCAGCTCCTCGTGTTGATTCTCTGAGATCTGTGAAAAAACATGATATTACTGAACATTAGATTTTAATAATATTTTTGAAAACATTGATGTTAGCGGTGGTTCAGTTTCAATGATTTCAGTATGTTTAGCAGGTCTTGTAGGATTTGGCGATATCCTAACCTTCAAGTAAACAATTTAATCTGAACTAAAACGTGTTAAAAGAAAGAAGAGTTTTCTGATTCTGTCAGTTGGGATTAGGGTTAGGTTAAACACTTTATTATAAGGTGCTCTTGTTACATATTCTAAGTATTTACTATTATAGTAATTACCAGAGATGGGAGAAGGTCACACATTTACAAGTCACAAGCAAGTCTCGAGTCACAACCTTCAAGTCTCAAGTAAGTCAAGTCCATTTTTGCCAGACTCAAGTCAAGTCGAGTCACTGCTTATCTCAAGTCAAGTCATAGCTTGGTCTAGCAAGTCACTTTCAAGTCAATTAAGTTTTTGTTGATTTTAAAAAAATATATATATATATATTTGCAATTTCTTTTGCGATTTATATTTACATATATAACTTTTGGCTTTGTATGTAATGCATATTATATAACAAACAGTTATTTATTAAACAAATTATTTGGAGTCATTTAACTCAAGTCCAAGTCAAGTCTCAAGTCATGACAGTCAAGTCCAAGTCAAGTCGAGTCTTTTTTGGATATTTGTCAAGCAAGTTTCAAGCCCTAAATTTTGCGACTTAAGTCAAGTCACATGCAACTAACCCTAACTCTAAGCTGAATTCTAACCCTAAGCATATAGGAAGCACATGTAATTAATAACCATTACTCAGCAGTTAGGGGCAAAGCAGTGGCGCAGTAGGTAGTGCTGTTGCCTCACAGCAAGAAGGTCGCTGGTTCGAACCTCGGCTCAGTTGGCGTTTCTGTGAGGAGTTTGCATGTTCTCCCTGCGTTTGCGTGGGTTTCTTCCGGGTGCTCTGGTTTCCCCCACAGTCCAAAGACATGCGGTACAGGTGAATTGGGTAGGCTAAATTGTCCATAGTGTATGAGTGGTTGTGTATGTGTGTGTGTGTGTGGATGTTTCCCAGAGATGGGTTGCGGCTGGAAGGGCATCCGCTGTGTAAAAATGTGCTGGATAAGTTGGTGGTTTTTGTGGCGACCCCGCATTAATAAAGGGACTAACCGACAAGAAAATGAATGAATGAATACTCAGCAGTTAAATAAACAGTATAACAACGACACCTTAAAAGAAAGTGTAACCCTATATTATTACATATCATTGTATATTAGTTAGGGTTAGGTTAAGCACTTTACTTAAATATGACCTTGTTACGTCTTCCATGTATTTACTACTATAGTAATTACAATTAGTAATACATAATTACATGCAACTAATCCTAAATCTAACCTGCATTCCAACCCTAACGACATGTTAATTGCTTGTAAATAATAATCCCCATTACTCATTACATTAAATGAACACTATAATAAGGATACTTTAAAATAAAGTGTAACCCTATATCTTTACATATCATTCTGTCAGTTAGGGTTAGGTTAACACTTTATTTTAAGGTGGCCTTGTTATGTCTTCCATGTATTTACTACTATACTAATTACAATTAATAATGCATAATTACATACAACTAAGCTGCAATCTAACCCTAATATAGTAAGGTCAAGTAATAAATTAGAACTACTCATAAACACTATAACAAGGACACCTTAAAATAAAGTGTAACCCTATATTATTATATTTTCTATGTCAGTTATGGTTATGGTTAACACTTTATTTTAAGGTGTCTTTGTTACATATTCTATGTGTTTCCTTAAGAACTAACACTAAATCTATCCTGCATTCTAACCCATACCATATGGTAAGCACGTGGTGTAATTAATAACCATAACTCAAAAATTTTAAATGTAAACTGTAACAAAGACACCTTAAAATAAAGTTTAATATATAATTACATTGATACATCAGGTTTTAAATGTCTCGTATAGTATATAGTGAGGATACAAAGGGGGAAGAAAAACTGCTCAGTTTTACTTAGTGGCTCAAACTGGGCAAAAAAAAGCTATTTATTTCAAATCAATTATATTTTAACAACATCAAAGCAGAATACTTACATAAAATGCCTTTATATATAATTTATTGCCCTGATAGTAAAATGATGTTTACATGCTTACTTTTATGATAAAGCTCAGTGATTTTAATTGTGTTTGGCAAAAATACGATACAATAGGGCTACACTGAGGATCCATCGATTCTCTCTTAGCGTTTTATTTATATCAATTATGAAGCTCATTGATTCTTGAGGTAAAAAAATGTAGATTGTTCTCTTTTTATATTTTTTTACAGCAAAACAACACGAGGAATTCCACAAATATTGCTGCATGTTTTGAGAAATGCTGCCATTTTAGGCCACAAAAATGCAAAATCCTGGTGTAAATCCTCCTGACATTTCCATGATTCCATAGACTTACTTTTAATCTTTTCTCCAGAAATTTCATTCCTCCTTCCTGTCCATAAGGAAACTCGTATGGAAAGCTCCAGTCCCGCACCAGAAAGATCAGTGACTTGTGAAATGACACATAGCAGGTGGTTAGGGACATTTTTTATACGAGTATCATTACATGAAACTTTGGAACAAAACATACTGAAAACAGATGCTGCTTTCAGAATTGTATCACTGTTAGAAGCTGACAGCCGAAGCGTTAAAATAATACCTGAAACGGTTTGAGAAATGTTTCTTCCATAGCCAGTCTGCCATATTCGGTGAAGAGCTATACAGGTCACAGAAAAACACATACTTATTACTTATAAAAATATTTATTGTTGTATATTGTTTCACATTATAAATGTAAGATTATTTTCAGTTCTGTTTCACACACAAAACTACAGCTTTCCCAGAATATTGCATTCCAAGCAGGACTAATGTGATAAGGTAATAATAATGCTGTCAAGAAACTTTAATTTCTTGCAAACACCCACTGTAGTTCTCAATCTTTAAAGCCTAACTGTCTCACTACATTTACTATCATTGTGGATTCCTGTATGAGTCTTTATATACCTGCAAATGCTGAAGATCGTCTTCCTGAACATTCTGGGATATGTTGTACACCTAGAAGGAACCGAAATGGCGTCAATGTTAACTTTTCACTGAGAACGAAGAGTTATTACTTCACTTATTTTGGGGGTGATATTTGTGCAGTGTTGTGAATGTAAAACCTGCATAGAGCTGATCATGGTACTGAGGGCGAATACAGTAGCTGAGTCACGGAGAGTGGACTGGCTGTCGAAGGTTCCTTGTGTGTCCATTAGCAGCACTGCCACCTAAAGGCGAAAAGATATAATACACGACTGCCTTTCAAACCATGACACAAACCTCTCAGGGAGTTTTACTTCATTTAACATACAAGAATACGGTAAAGACTCAGCTTACATACAGTAGATATGTTATAAAGCTGTTAAAGTCTTGAAACTAGACCATTTTGAGCGACAAAAGCAATGGTCCCAGCGTATTTCCTTTTATACATTTTTAATTTTCTATAGCTTCTGAGAATACAAAAAGCCATATAATGATAAATAATGTTATGGTAGTTATGTTAACATTATGATTAAATTGCCTCTTGTTACAGTTATGAAGTAGTTTGATAACAAGCATGAAATGTTTATGACCACATGTACCATTGGGGTCAGTAAGGAATGACTGCTTCTATTCAACAATTAGTAGATCATAAGCTGAGATTTATAATGAAAAAAGTAATTCTGCTTGTTAAGATTTCTTCTTTAAATAAATGCTATTCTTTTGTACATTATATTAACTGATAAATACAGTAAGTGTTGTTAATGATGATATTTATAATAAACTCCTCAGATTTTTCTTATTCTTAAAGCATTTCATGAGCACCAAAACAATATTTTTAAACGGTTTCTCACATGACACTGATAAATAAAGCAATGATGCTAATAATTTGGGTTTTCCATTACGTGAACATTTTAAATAGTAAAAATACAGTATTTCATAACATTACTGTTTTTATTGTATCTTTAATCAAATAAATTCAGAAGAAATGCAAGATACTTAAAAACATTTACAAAGATAATTGACCCCCAAACATTTAAACAGTACAGGTAGTGTGATTAACTGTAGTGTCCAAGTAGGTTAGATGGGCTCTCACCTTGCTACCGTCTGGTTTGTCCACCAGGAAGACTTCACTCCAGATCTGGATTCCGGTGGTCTCCCGCTCTGATCCTCCTCTCCATGAGAATCCTGTCAGCGGCTCTTCAGCATCCCCCAACCACTTTTCACTGGCCTAAACACACAGACACAAATTACAGATTCACAGAAAGTAAGACTAACAGTAAGTATTCCAGTCACTGGCTTTTACTAAAATTTTACAATTGTATTTTTTCAGAAGCATACAAAATGGGGTATTTATACCAATACACACCAGCAGGTCAAATTCACCTGTATTATATGTCTTTATTTTTGCACAGACATATTTGCTAAGCAACTCCTTTCACCCGCTAAGATACTGGTATTTACTTTTAGTTACAATAGATGAAAAGGTATATGAATGTCAAACAAGTATTAGAGACACTAAACACAGTGTAATAAATGCTGGGTTCCAAACAAATTCTTCATGTTGTCCCAACACAAATTAAGTTAATTGAACATTAAAAAATTAGGTTGTCCCAAATAAAGGTCAAGTATTGTGTTGATTCTGCTCATTTTAAATAAGTAGCTTGAACAAGAAGCAAGAATATTTTTTTTGAGTGAGTGATGGAGACTAGAGATGATCTGATGTTGTTGAGATTTCTCGTGTCCTTGGTCGGCTCAGCATCATTGCTGAGACATTACTTTATAAAGAAAACTGTGACAATATGATTCAGCCATATCAAAACTATAATCATGTACATGGATAAAATTAATCCACTGGCAGTTTTATTGGTAATTAAAATAAATAAATCCTTAAATGAAAAAGATGTTAATTACCAACCCTAATGTTGTTCCAGACCCCTGAAACCTTTGTTCATCATAAGACACCGGTATCAAAGCCAGGTCTTGGAGGGCCCTCCACAGTTTAGTTCCAACCCTGCTTAAACACACTTACCTGTACGTTTCAAACAAGCCTGAAGGACTCAATTAGTTTGATCAGGTGTGTTTAATTAGGGTTGGAACTAAACTATGCAGAGCTGTGGCGCTACATACAAAGCAACGGTCCCGACTCGACTTGAATCAGAAAGTCCAGAATAATAGCAAAAAACATCCACAAAACAGACCTGAATGAGGACCTGAATTTTCTGAATGAGTCTGGAAATTTGCTGTCTATGGAGGATGAGAGAGCTCTCCGATTTCACCTTAAATATCTAAATTAATCCATCAGATGGCGCTATGGGTATAGAGTAAAATAAAAGTATAAATAATTAAAAGAAGGGCCAATATTAAAAAGAAAGTAGCCAAACGTAAAGAAGGGTCATACATTTTAAACAAATGAAGATGAATGGTCTGTTTTGAGGATGCTTTTTGGTGTTTTTCTGAATGAGTCTAGAACCTTACTGTATATGCTCTTCAAGTTCACCTTAAATATCGGAATCACCTTAAATATCTAAATGAATCCATTAGAGGGTGCTATTATAGAGCTAATAGTATGCCAAAACTATCTGAATTTGAATTGTGATCATTTGAATTATTGACAATTGTAATTTAATTGAATTTTTATATGCTGTAAAAATTGTTTTGAATTTCTTAATTTTAATTAAAATTTCATAACTTGAATATGAATATATAAATTTGGTTCACTGAAGCATGTATGTATTTATTACAGAAACTACTGAAAATAGGTGAGCCCGACAGTCAGTTTGCAGAAGAATTGTGTCCTCCTGAGCCTCACATACACCAGTAAACTCATGCAGCTCTGTGACCTACTCTCTGCTGAATCGGAATTTCACGATCTGAATTTCTGGTTTTAAAGTTTAGGATATTGAATTTGAATTTGAAAATTTGAAACTGTATTTTTACAAACTGGATATCTGCAGTCTATGAATTCAGAACACCAAAAATCTGAAGTTTGAAAATACGTCTATAAAAATTCAGCCTTAAAAATTTAAAGCAATGGCATA
This sequence comes from Danio rerio, assembly GCF_052040795.2. NCBI lineage: Eukaryota > Metazoa > Chordata > Actinopteri > Cypriniformes > Danionidae > Danio > Danio rerio. The sequence goes on along the minus strand of NC_141033.1, from coordinate 39,408,757 downwards.
TAAAAATTCTGATTTTTGAAATTACAATTGTTCAAATGGACACAATTCAAATTCAGATTGTTTAGGTATTTCATTAGCAACATAGGCCATGGGTATAACGTTAAATAAATAGAAAATATGGAAAGTATAAAAAAAAGTGGGCAAAAGTTTAAAAAAAATAAAATTGTGGTCTGTTTTGAGGAGTTTTTTATTTATTTATTTTTTGTTTTTTGCTTCTTGACTATATTAGAGTCTGGAACCTTGCTGTCTATAGAGGATTTAACTATTTGATTTCACCTTAGATATCTAAATTTGCATTCTGAAAATAAACAAAGGACTCAAGGGTCTGGAATGACATGAGGGTGAGGAATCAATAACATCATTTTCCTTTTTGGGTGAACCAGCACTTTAAGACAACCTGACCTGGCTGTACATGTAGCGCAGCATGAAGTCCATGAGGAAGGATTTGCCCTTCCGGAAGGCTCCTGCCACAGAAATGGCCACCACCTCTCTGTCTCGGACCTCCTCGGACAGCAGGATCTTACTGAGCGCTGCCTCGTCCAGCTCAAACGTATGGTCATCTTTCACCACCAGCACCTGCACCGGACGCGCCCGACCGTCGGCCTCCTCCTCCTCAGAGCTCCAGTCATACACGTTCTTATCCACGAAAGACCCTGCAAACAACCGCATTAAATATCACAACAACTCTCTTAGAGGCAACTATAGATGGAATAACATCCAGCAATGTAAGCAAACCGCAGAGACACCATGTGCTTTCAATGCTTTTAAAGCTGCTGCTTTTAAACGCTGTGCTCTCTTTCTATCATAATGTAAGGGATGCTGATACGTGTAGATTCCATACATTATGATGAACTTTGATAGAGAATTTCTGTAACAAAATTAACTCTTGTTAACAAGTGAAACCTAACTGGAAAAGTTTCCATTATTTACTATTGAAGTTTCTATCAATATTCTGAAATAGCTTTTACTTAAATTTGTATGTTTTAGTCTTATATTTGTAGTATGTGTGATATGTTTTTTAAATTGACACTGTGACTCAGTGGTTAGCATTGCTCACAGCAATAAGGTCGCTGGTTCGAGTCCCGGCTGGGTCAGCTGGCATTTCTGTGTGGAGTTTGCATGTTCTCCCCGTGGTTGCGTGGGTTTCCTCCAGGTGCTCAGGTTTCTCCCACAGTCTAAAGACATGAGCTGTAGGTGAATTGAATAAACTAAATTGTCCGTAGTGTACGAGTGTGAATGAGGTGGATGTTTCCCAATACTGGGTTGCAGCTGGAAGGGCATCCGCTGTGTAAAACATATGCTGGATAAGTTGGCGGTTCATTCCGCTGTGGCAACCCCTGATGAATAAAGAGACTAAGCCGAAGGAAAAAGAATGAATGAATAAATGTAATAATAAAAATAAATTTTGTTTATAATGAGCTTTTCTCAGACTCAAAGTGCTTACAAGAGTATCAAAACACAATAAAACATTAAATACAAAAAAATACATGTAAAAAGTAAGCCTCATAAATTATAAGCAATGCTAAAAAGGTAAGGTTTAATAAGTTTCTGAAAACAGTCCAGTGAACTGGCGTTCCTGATGTTTGTGGGAAGAGCATTCCACAATTTAGGTGCACAGTAGGAGAATGCCCTACCTCCCGTACTGCTGAGTTTGCAAAGAGGCTGAAACAAGGGGAGCCCCGAAACGTAAAAACGTAAAAAACGATGTTATTATCTTAATATTAAAATGTAGTTTTAATATTACATTTTATTTCTATGTAAGTTTGTTTCAGTTAATTTATTAAGAATATTTCACCTCAAAAAATGGAAATAGAACTACACACTATTTATTTACTCGCACTTAAGTGGCTCAACTTAAGCTTTTTACTAAAATGTTTGTTTTATTCCCATATTTGTAGAATGTGTTGTGTGTGTGTGTGTGTGTTTTTAATGACAGTTTTCAAATGTACTATTAATTAAATATTAATATTAAAAAATTATTTAAAATTTAATTATTGAAAGTTTCGATGTTACATTATTTCAATTAAATAAATTTAATCGCAATATTTTAGACAAAAAAAAAGAAATAGAGTTACAATTATTTACTCATACTTAAGTGGTTTAATTTAAGATTTTTACTTAAGCTTTTCTCTAAAATGTTTGTTTTATTCTCATTTTTGAAGTATGTGTTGTGTGTTTTTATTTTGTTTGTTTTAAATTGCCGACAGCTAGCTCTCTGCAACTCTCACATGATGTGCCAACTGAAGCTAAGCAGAATATTTGAATATACAGTTTTTATTATTTGAGACTATTACAAACTGTCAGTACCTGGATGGGAGATCTCATTCCGAAAGCTAGGTTGCTGCTGGAAGTGGTGTTAGTGAGGCCAACAGGGGCACTCAAACTGCGGTCTGTGTGGGTCCTAACGCCCCAGTATAGTGATGGTGACTGTATCCGCTTGTTAAGTGGTGACGTTTGTAATACTGTTTCTGGGACCAAGTCGCCACTCATTTGAGTTGAGAAATTATTCATTTATGATAACTTTTTATTCATATCACACATTAAAGTTAATTTTATATAAAGTCATAGTGTACACAACAATCTCTGAGCTTGCTGCATAACAAATACAACAATTTTAGCAATTTATAAAAAAATGAATCACTTTCTGGCCATTGGATATTAAGCATGGACATATATATTGCGATCGTGACTGCTCAGTGAGTGCCATCTTTTGGATGAGACATTACACCGAGGTCCTGACTCTCTGTGTTCGTTAAAAAACCCAGGATGTCCTTCGAAAAAGAGTACGGGTTTAACCCTGGCATCCTCGCCAAATTTGCCCACGTGTCCCTGTCCATCATTGCCTTAATTTAATTGGAATATTCCACCCAAAAAAATGAAAAGAGAATTACAACCTGTTTATTTACTTACACTTAAGTGCTTCTAAACCTTTATGAGAGTCTTTTTGTTCTGTTGAACACAAAATAAGATATTTTGAGAATATTAGAAACTGGCAACCACTGACATCCACAGTAGAAACAATAAATACTATGGAAGTCGATGGTTTCCAGTTTCCAACATTTTTCAAAATATCAACAGAAGAAAGGAACTCAAACAGGATTGTTACAAATGAGAGCTGAGTAAATGATGACAGAATTATTTTTTTTTATCCTTTTAAGTTTGAACTGATATTTCTATGTATATTTTTATAATACTTACTCCCAAGGCCCTTTATATCGAAGTAGATATTTAGCCGCACCATACTGGTGTTTCGTAACATCTAGTTTTTATGAGGTGGATTGTTAGCCCAATGCTCAACCCCCAACCTGGAGTACCAGGACATACACACATATGCTACGGACAACATACGTTTACCCAATTCACCTGTAGCGCATGTCTTTGGACTGTGGGGGAAATCGGAGCACACGGAAGAAACCCACGCAAACACAGGGAGAACATACAAACTCCTCACAGAAATACCAACTGACCCAGCGAGGGCTCGAACCAGCGACCTACTTGCCAAGAGGGGACAACGCTACCCATTGTGACTATTGCCCTTTTTATAATAAGCAAACAATTTAATTAAATTTAGTTTATTCTAATCTAATGATAACTTTGCTTATATATGTGCATTTTCATCCTCTCTCTAATTCACATTGTATTCTCAAAATGAATGAAGCATTAATGCCATGTTGCACTTTAGATAATCATCTGTCTGATAAGTCTATATTCAAATCAGAGACAAGCGATGCTAACACAAATGTTACGGAAGAGCATTCTAAAAGCAAAGACTCTCAATCCTTACTCAATTTAACAATCTTCTGGGACCAACGGTTGAGTCATGGTTTAGTAGGGCTTAATGCAGCAGACAATCCTAATGGATGATCTTGACCTCTGTTATCAAGGCCAGTGTGGTGTGGCTCATAGAGATGTTTTATTGGTTTAGAGGTCCTCAAATACGTCTCAGGCCTCCTAATGTAAAAACTAGTGGTCAAGCATAATACCAACCGGTAATGTGCATGTGAACCAGGTTGCTTTGGACAATCAAATTGATGTATCGGTCAAGTATTTTCTTAAATGCAAATGCACAGTAATGGAATGGAGAGCATTTCGGATAGGAGTTGTTGACATGATGGTGCATTTTTTACTGTCACACATGACAAATATGAATATAATTAGTATTGTCATCTTTTAAAATGTTAAATGGTTAAATATTGTCTTCCATAGACCTTTTAATGACCTTTTATAGACCATTTTGAGGGATGTAAACAATAACAATGGTCCAATCGTATTTCCTGTTTACATTTTTAATTTCTATAGCTTCCGAGAATCCAAAAAGAGCCACATATTTATCAATAATGTTATGGCAGCTGTTTTACGTTATGGAATTGCTTTTTGTTACAGTTATTAAATAGATTGATAACAAGCAGGAAATATTCACGGGCCAATGACATGACAACATTGAAATGGTCTAAAAATCTACTGTGTTGTTAGATTTTTTTTTTTTTTTTTACATATTTGAGCTAAAACTCAAAACTGACCTATGCTGTGACTTTCTCAAGTAAATACAGCTTTTATAAGTTAAAAAGAAAATTATAGTAAAAGGAAAATTGGGCCTAATTTTCATTCATTCATTTTCCTTCAGCTTAATCCCTGATTTGTCAGAGGTCACCAAAGTGGAATAAACCGCCAGCCTAAATTTACAAGTGGCTATTTTAGTAAATGCCAATCCTTTTTTTCATCCATATATGTCAGAAAACATAGGAAAGTGATCCATTTTTTCATTGACAGCCATGTACTCTGGTGTGATACAATATGCTAAACTTTAATTAGTTGAGGGATCTCATTCGGGATCATGTGGCTGAAGCCCCCTGTGAAGCCCATCATGTGCACATGCTCAGTTTTTGTCTCAAAATTTTCACATATTTTTGTACCCACTATAAAATTGTTGTGTTTTGTTTGTCTTTGGTGTAAAACTCCTGTTTATTTAAAATGTCTTACAAGTCAGGGAGAAGTCATTCACTGACTGTATGAATGTTACGGTCTCTACTTGGATACGACTCGTGATCCTAAGACAATGTTACATAAATAAACAACGGCCAATGTGCTCCAACTAGGCATGGGACAATAACCGTTTTCAAGATATATCGTGGTTTGGAAAAGTCAAGGTTTTAAAACCAACAAATCTTTCTGCTATACCATCTCTAAGGTATGTGTATGATTTTTTTAATTTACTTTTTTTTTTTTTTTTTTTAGGACAGCAGATATCCAAAGATGCCGTTTTAAATTGTAAAGAAATCTGTGTGTTTGATGACAAATGAAGACAGCAGAGGTCAATGATTCATTTTCATTATTTAGCCTGACATGTTTACCATTGCAAAATATTATAAATCTTTCCCAAAATAAAATAGATTGTGTTCAAAAGGGGAAAAAAGTTTGTACCCAGACATTTAAAAAAAATAAATATTTTAGAGCAGTAATCACAATACCATGAAAGCATGATATTTTTATCCAAGGTTATCATACCGTCATAATCTTATACCCTCCCATGCCTAGCTTCAACTAATTTATTTATTAACATAATGTAATCAGCAAAACAATCCAAAATGACAAGAGGTGGGGAGCCCAACTACATAATAAATAACAATCAAACTAACCTAAAGCAGACTGGGACTAACCACTCCAAACAAACATTAAAAGGAAAGTGTAAAGGAGAACACAACAATAAAGCCATCAGAAACTGTGGTGGTGTGGAGGAATGAGCATAAGTAAGAAGTCTGCTTCTGTCCATTTTAAAAACTTGACATCACCAAATCAACCAATAGAAAACTGAAGAGGAAAAAAGACAAGCAAGATCAACTGAAAGTGATAATTAGGGGCAGGAGTGAACGACACACGTAACATGAGGATAAGTGTCCATGAAGATGAATCGCTCTTATTCTGTTTGTATACCATTAAGAGTTCATTCATTCATTCATTTTCTTTCAGTTTAGTCTCTATTTCAGAGGTCGCCACAGCGGAATGAACCGCCAACTTATCCAGCATATGTTTTACGCAGTGGATGCCCTTCCAGCAGCAACTCAGTACTAGGAAACACCCGTACACTCATTCACTCACACACATACACTATACAGCCAATTTAGTTCTTCCAATTCACTTATAGCGCATGTCTTTGGACTCAAACCAGTGACCTTCTTGCTTTTAGGCAACAGTGCTAACCACTGAACCACCATGCCGCCTCATCAAGAGTTCATTCATTCATTTTCTTTTCGGTCCCTTTATTAATCTGAGGTCGCTACAGCGGAATGAACCGCAAACTTATCCAGCATTTGTTTTATGCAGCAGATGCCCTCCCAGCTGCAACCCGTCACTGGGAAACATCCATGCACACTCATTCACACACATTCACTACGGACAATTTAGCCTTCCCATTTCACCTATTGTGCATGTCTTTGGACATAGGGGACAACAAAGCACACTGAGGAAACCCACGCCAACACAGAGAGAACATGCAAACTCCAAACAAATGCCAACTGGCCTAGCAGCGACTATCTTGCTTATAGGTGACAGTGCTAACCCCTGAGCCACCGTGTCGCCTCATTTAGATTTTTTTTCTTAATTTTTTTTATGTCGCACCATTTTTACAATAAAGTTGAGTAAAAATGTATTTATTTAAAAAACAGTGAAAGAACTGATAAAGTTAGTGGCTACTTATATTTTCTCATACATCAGATTTCTCCAAAAATGGTGTTTTACACACACCATAAAGCATTTTACTGCCTATATGTCAATAACCCACATACCATATTTGATCACTTTGATTATTGGGCCCCATGCAAATCTTAAGGATGTGGCGAGGCTGTTCACAGCATTGCATTTACACTTCAGCCATTGGTCCTCCTCAATAAAGCGACACCAATACTATCCCAACACTGTAAATTATTTACATTCAAATGACCTCGCAGAGCTCCCGTTCCTCTCTCCTGCTCTCTATCGTCATATTCACCTGGTCAGGCCTGTATGGAGCAGTAAGCTTCACACGACCACCATCTACTGTATATTATATAAATCAGCATCTCCATACAGGCCTGTAGCAGATGCACAGAGCTCTGCTTATGTGGGTCACTGGCATGCACACACTCACTTCACACACATTTCTTATTTGAAACACTGCAGTGAAGGAAAAGTGTCTAATAAATGCAACTTATATGTCAATATAAATAAAGACAGGGATGAATAATTCAGAAATTGAGCATATTATTGACTGGTGTGCATGTAAAATGAGTGTGTGAATTAAAAAACGAGCCAACTCTGGCATAACAATTCAGCAAATGTCATGTTGCTGTTAAATATAGATATTAAAGCGTTAAAATAGCTGTCATCACAAACACGCGCGCGCGCGCACAGGGCGGAACAGGGCTGTGGTCCGAACCAAATCATCTGATTTAGATGATGAAAAAATATATGTGTATTTATATGTGTGTGTTCTTTAAAATACAGAAAGGTTGTCACAGGCATCTTCACAGAATCGCACAATAATAACCCACAGTATCACAGGGTGTCTCTCGGCCGGTCGGTTTATTGTTTAAAATATGGACTCACCCCAGCTATCTCTGTCCTTTTTGTCCCGTGCCATGTCGCGCTGGTTGTTTTGGTCAGTATTCGGGGTCGGGTCGGATTTAAACAGCGTTCATGAGACGAATGCGATGCTGGAAATCAGCTGCCAGTGATGGAGGCTCATTCTCATCTGGAGCGCACATGCAGCGTGCTTTTAGACCGCTGGTGGCGCTGTGAGAGGCTGCATGGTAAACATTTCTAATGTAATAAATTAACTGTAGTGGGCGGGGCTTAGAGACAGTGCAATGCCTCTTACTGGTCAAGCACAAACAGTTCTCATATTTTAACCCTTTACTTGATTGAATGATTTTGTTGTTGCTGCTTTTGCTAAAGCCTCATTTTGAAATGTAAAAGACATGTATATTGAATTACATTATTACATTTTTTACTACTCATTGTGTTATCTGTATTTATTAATTTATACATTTATAGACATATTTATTTGAATAATTTATCTAAATGCAGTTTATTACAGTTTTTATTTATTTATTTTAATTCTTGTTAATTCATTCTAATCTTGTTAAACTTTATATTTTTGCATTAATTGTTTATTATTCTAAGCACTACATTATTTTAATACATTTTGATGTATTTTTTGTTCATTAATGTATTTTTTGTTTATTATAATGCAATGTCTGGTTTATTTTCTTACTTGATGACATTTATATTTGTAATTAATATTGTATAATATTCTTTACATTATATATTATGTTAATGCATACTGTGTAGTATAAATGTATAGAGTATATTATAATAATGATATGGTTTATACTTTCCACTATTTCCCGGCGCTCCCTAAACACTCATTTAAATTATATATATATATTTTTTTAATTAGATTGATTCTAGATTATTTTAAACATATTTTACATGTATATTTCTTCAAGTATCCCCATTACTCCTTTGATGGCCAATTAGAAAACATCTGTTCTATAATAAAAATAAATAAATCTTTTAAGGTGTATAATTTTAAATAGGGAAAAATAAACTGGACAAAACGTTAATTTCTGTGTCTGTTCTGCATTGGCACTGTATACAAGAGTTTGCATATTACAACTTACAAAAATAATTTATGATATTAATTTTTTACTTCATGACCTTCTCCCATGAGTTCACTATTGTGATAATTATATTAAAATAAAAATTATTAAATGACAGTTTTTTCAGTCGCTAACAAGTGTTTGTCCAACCAGCTGTCACATTTTCAAAACTCTAAACACAAAAAGCACAGCCACAGTCTTTTGTGGCCATACCATTCACACATTTCATGTCGTTTTCACCCAATATGCAGTCAGTGAACACATTTCCACAATGCTTACATTTTCTTAACAAACAAGCTCTACCTTCCAACAAAATTATGAATTGTTTTTGTAGTATTTACAAATGTTAACATACAACAACCCGCGATAGCAAAAACAATATTCCAAACCTTAGATACATAAAACCTCTGCTTCTGCAATGATATCAGTTTAACCATAATATCAAAAATATATCTCAGCTGAAAATAAACAACAAACAATTGAATAATTGACACACAGCTGATTTATGTTGGGTAAATTAAACCAACCACAGCTGATTCCAGTCTGGCTTAGACTCAGGGGCAGGGGTTCTTTTTTTCTATTATGTTTACACGTATACAGTAAAAGGAGGACCTTGAGGAGTGATGTTCATGAAAACATGTGGCCTAATCCTGAAGTTCACAGAGATTGACATAGTCATTTTTAGATTAAAGTTTTTTTTAGATCCCCCCTCCCTTTTTACCTGGGCTTTTTGTTGTTGTTGTTTTTTAGTTTTGTTTTTTGTTCAGAATGCTCTTGTGTGTTTCATAAATATTGAGTTCACTGTAAGCAATATTGTAAAACCTTTTCTGTTCTATTATACCGTGTTTCTACACTTTCTGAAATAAAGGTACTCGAGCTGTCACTGGGGTGGTACATTTTCAACAGGTACACAATTGTACTTAAAGGGTTCATATTGGTACCTCAAAAGTATATATTAGTACCTAAAAAATTTAAGAGGAACACATGTACCTTTGAGATATGAACAAGGACCGTTTAGGTACACGTTTGTACCTTTTGAAAAGGTACCACCCCAGTGACAGCTCACGTACCTTTATTTCTGAGAGTGTGTGTACCTCCTGAAGTAAACAGTTAAGGGAAAAAATATTTGCTTTTTTACCTGAATGCTTTTGATTGTGAACATTATTGTACAAGCACATATGATTCCCAGCCAAGAAATTTACTGTCATAACTGAAACATAAAAGTCTCTACAGTTTATGTAATGTCAACAATAGCCAGTGTTTTGAAACCCTGTGAACTTTGATTAACTGCATGTACCTTGTGAAGTGAAAACAAGTGTTATTCTTTTACAGAATCCTTTCATATCAAGTCAGATTTTCAGTGTTTTGGTAAAGTTAGTGTGTGCAGAGAAAGATGTGTTTTATTTTTACTATTTCCTAAATGATGTTTTACAGAGCAAGGAAATTTTCACAGTATGTCTGATAATATTTTTTTTCTTCTGGACAAAGTATTTTTTGTTTTATTTCGGCTAGAATAAAAGCAGTTTTTAATTTTTTGAACATCATTTTAGGGTCAAAATTATTACCCCCTTTAAGCTGTATTTTTTTCGATAGCCTACAGAACAAACCATCATTATACAATAACTTACCTAATTACCCTAACCTGCCTAGTTAACCTAATTAACCTAGTAAAGCCTTTAAGCTGTATAGAAGTGTCCTGAAAAATATCTAGTAAAATATTATTTACTGGCATCATGGCAAAGATATAAAAAATCAGTTATTAGAAATGAGTTATTAAAACTATTATTTTTAGAAATGTGTTGAAAAAATCTAACAGAAATTGAGAAAAAAATTAACGGGGACTAATAATTCAGGGGGGCTAAAAATTCTGACTTGAACTGCATGACTCTAACAATATCCAGCAGATGGCGCTACAGGTATGTTGTAAAATAAATGAATAAACAAATAAATAAATAAATAAATATACAAATAAAGATAGGGAAAAGGTTTAAAAGTTAAAGAAAGCAAAAGTTAAAGAAGGGCCATGTGTTTTAATTTACTAAAAAAAGTTTAGGTTTACCTGCGGTTTTCATGCTCTGGTTTAAACTTTAAATTAAAATAAAATGAATAAACATTCAATTATAATAAAAACGAACAGATAACATTGGTATATTTATTTTTCATTATTTGTTTTGCACTATAACTACTGACAGTAACTATTGTCTAGTAAGCTTAAGGCAACTAATACATCAGTACAATAGCACTATTATATCCCAGGCAAATAATGCACCATGAAACAGAGTGAATTAAGGCGAAAGAGATTTTTCTGTAATGCTTTAACATTATTTTAAACATCAGATTTGTTTAATTTCTTTCTGTGGACGTGCGTATGAGTGTGCATGTGTGTGTGTGTTTTCTGTACGTGTGTGCGAATGTGTGTCTTGCTGTCTGTCTGTCTGCGTGTGTGTGTGTGTGTGTGTGCGGGTTCTGATCTGGCTGAAGTTTGCTCTTGTCTCTGTTCCTGTTTGGATGATTATTTCGACGCATAATGAACTCCAGCAGTTAGGAAACCGTCTATATCTTCTCGAGTTCAGAAGACAAAGATCAATCGCACAAATGGTGAAGTTTACCTCAAAGTTTTTGAATGTAAGTGATTTATGTCGTGTTGCAGTTTGACGCTGTTTATAGCATTAGCGTTAGCATCGGATGAACTTAAGCAAATCACAATTAAAAGTACCCGCAAACCGAATGGACCAAAAGTAACGTAAAGATGGATTGTGCTTTTTGAACGTCTTTGTTCTTGTATATTTTGTCTGTAAAATGTAGTTTAAAGGTTAAGTGATTATGTGAGATTAGTTAGCAGAAGTTAGCTGAGTTAGCCTCTCACACGGAGATTCAGAGAGAAAATTAACTTTCAGTAAGTTAAGTTGTCCATTTTACTAAAAAAGAGAAAGTTTGTTTTAACATAACACACTTTTCTGACAGTTGGCACTTCTTGACATCCGTCAATAGTTTTGTCGTGACAATAAAAAACATCTCAACATTTTACTGTTACTTAAAATAAGTTCTATTGAAATAAATATGCACACATTAAAACTAAAGTCATTAATACCAGCATTAATGATTCAATATATATATATCATTTAAAAGTCTTTTATTTACTTATTAATTGATTGATTGATTGATTTGTCCATGTTTAGCCTCTGCAATATCACACCTAGGATGAAATGTCAATCGAAACGCCTTGTCTGTCTTTCAGATCTTCAGTCTGTCTGGTCTGACTTAATAAAGTGTGCTGTTATTAATCACATGATGTTCTGTTTTTTTTTTCTTTTCAGGACAATGTGGACTACAGGTCTGTTGTAAAACTGAATCTGGGTCATTAAAGTAGTAAATCCTCCAGTCCGACAGCATGGATCCGCTGGCCCGGTCCGGAGGGGAGATTCAGCGCAGAAACCCACAGCATGACTTTGAGCTGATCCAGAGAGTTGGCAGTGGAACATATGGAGACGTGTATAAGGTAACTGAACAGTTTCAGACCCTCATCTCCACTTTAACAGCAATATATACATGCATACATGCTTGCATATATAGTGTCAACATTTGAAGTAGGGCTGCACAGTATGTCGTTTCAGCCTCAACACCGCGATGAGTGCATCTGTAATAGTCCCATCGCAAAGATATGCAATGTTGAATCTGACCAGGAGCTTCAGAATTGTATCTAAGCACTGTATATATAAGCAAATTTCTATGATTTTTTTCTTACTTAGAATTTTTGTCTGGTTCTAGTCCAATTATCTACATTTCAAAGTGAAAACAAGATTATTTTACTTACTCCACTGGTATAGTTTTAATTTTTTTAGGGAAAAACTTAAATTTCACATTTTTTCTGATAGTAAAAACTAAATATATTTACTTGCTCTTGGACTAGAAACGGGACAAAGTAAGAAAAGCATTTTTTGCATTGTGATTATTAAATTTCTGTACCTGAATACTGTTAGACTCCCCCAAAAAACTATCAAATTGAGCTATTCAAACTATCTGTTGAAACTGTATGCATATTGCAATGTTTATCACAGAAAATGTAAATATGGCAATATCAGATTTTTCCGATATCGTGCAGCCCTACTTTAAAGGGTATCAAAAAGTTTGTCAAAAATGTCCTAAATAAACTCTGGGCCTTATAGAATATTACCAGGACAACTTTGATGAAAGGTTTTGATATACATCAAATGTTGACTAATAGGGATGCTCCGATCAGGATTTTTGCAGCCAATACCGAGTACCGATTCCTTGTCAGGGTGAACAGCCGATACAGAGTACCAATTCTGATCCTTTAAGCTTTATAATGTATAAAGCACACTTTCCCTCTAAGTATGATACTTAAGTGGAGATCTCTCCTTACCTAAGAAAATAAATTAAGGATGCTGCATATAATACCTTAAACATGTCTCTTGTAACCATTTAGGCCAAAATGTCATGTCATAGCCAAAAGTAGCTTTACAGAAAACATTTGATAGCACAGATTAAAAATAGTAAGAAAAATGACTAACAAAGCAATTTGGAAACCACATGTCTCAATCAGGAAAAAGTCTGGAGCGCATATTTGATGCATAAGAAGTTAAAATGCACACCTATAAATTGATTACTTCACTACTAAAAGGAAATAGGCCTATAAGCTACTGTTTATTGCAGTAAGTAAAGTAATCTTGCAATATTGTCTAAAACACAGAATCTTCTGTTCTTATATGTAAAAAGGCCTAAATACATACAAGGTCATTCAAATATTTTGCTCATCTCCAACTAACACAAACACTTGCAATCGGTTCATGAGATCGGCCAGATTAGCAAGTACCAATCGAGTCATTAAATGTGATTATCGCCCGATACCAGTCTCCGGCCAATCGATAAGGGCATCCGTATTGACTATATAAAAATACATACATGGTTTCCACTATACACTACATTTATTTCTCCATGGCTGGCTCATTTAAAACATTCAGTTGTTGTTGTTGTTTTTTTTAATAGCGGGTTATAATTGCACCAAAACTTATTCAAAGGAAAGGAATTATAACAGCACAAACTTTTCTGTAACCGTAGTAGTGCTGTGTGTTATCTGTTTAACCCTTTAAGGTTACATGC
>NC_141033.1:38965000-39105000 GCF_052040795.2 Danio rerio | reverse complement strand
TCCCCTTGATCATAATGATGTACAGTATCTATGAAGAGGAAGTTTAAGCTAGATTAGAAATACAAACATTTCTGTTTAGTACAATTATATCTAACCCTCTCTGCCGGTCTCTTTTCCTCTGTTCAGATGGATCCTGATAAAGTAAGGGCTGCAGGTGGAAAGTTTCAGATGGATAATGAATCTGATCGTGTTTCTATGGTACGTCCTTCACAACTGCAGCAAGATGTTAAATGAATGTCAGATTGAGAGAAGGTTTTTCTGCTGTAAAGCTGAATCAATTCTAATGACTTGGGGACACACACACTCACACACACACATGATCACACTCCAAATCAACAAAAGCAGTCAGTTTGTGCACATGTTTAGATTTGGAAAATACCCAGTTTCTTGAAGAACCTAACATGCAGCACTCATTAATGCCACTTCCAAAACAATGGACCAATCAGAAGGCTGGGCAAGCATTGCAAAATGATAACTGTTTTGTTTGACAGTTTTGTTTGGGGTTTAAAACAAACAAACAAACAAACGAAACATTCCAGAACTTTGTGTCTTGCATTTATAGACACATTCTGTGTGACAGTAAGTTGTGCTCTGCTGTGGTCATTTTTTGCCTAACTCTAATAACTGGCACATCTGGACTGGCTGTATTCGCTGTCTGAGTACATGAACTTAACTGAGACTCCAGTACCATGATGGTTTGGGACAAATACGTGTACTGTTACACCCCTAATATGTATATGTGTGTGTGTGTATGTATATGTACATGTGTGAGTATGAAATGATGCATATGATACAATAAATTCTAGATAAATAAATAATGATAAATAATATATATTCTATTAAAAAGAAATCATTTTTAATGTATTTATTATTATTGTTATTATTATTATAAAACAAATTGTAATTAATACTAAATAGATACTATATAAGTGTATGTTCAAGGTTTGATTCTTAAGTATTTGTTGTGATAAACATTATGTGTGTCTCTGGGGTTTAGGGTCATCCTGAGGTTGTGACTCCTACCACAGAACTTGAGATGATGGACAGTATGGACTTTTTCATGGAGAGACTCCCTCCTATTGGCCGAATGACCAAAACTGAATCACTCATCATTCCATCCAACCGGTGAGCAGACAGAAAAACCCTGATCACTGTGTTTAATGTATGAGGGTACAGTACAGTAGAGAATAAATTAACTTACTGAACTCCTGTATTGCAATAACAAAGTGGCATTCATTTTTATTCTTATTTTGTTGAGTGTTTTTATTGTAAAAAGTTTAAATGGTGCGTTCCATTTGATCGTTAGTGGGCTTGGAAGTGGACTTCACACTGTATTCTGCCATTTTAAGTTATAGGGAGTAATGGAGCATCCATTCATTACGTCACAGGAAGCAGTCATTGTGCACCAAGGAACTTTGAATTAAATAATTGGGCTGACCCATATAGGAATCTGATGTTTGGCAATATATACAAATGACATACAAGATGTATTTTAATTTCATGTATATAGAATGTATGTCAAATATGTAAAATACAGTGGTGTGAAAAAGTGTCTTCTCCCTAACTGATTTCTTATTTTTAAGCATATTTGTCCCACTTTAATGTTTCAGATCGTCAAACTATTTAAAATATTAGACAAATATAACACATCAACATTTCAGTTTTGAAATAAAGGTTTTTATAATTAAAGGGAAAACATTGTGTGAAAAAGTGCCCCTTCCCGTTAAAACATAACTTGTGTGATAACTCAACTATTGTGAGTTCAATTTCTCTAGCCACACCCAGGCAATACATAAATGTAATTTGCATAATATTTCCATCAGATTTTAGTATCAGATGTGATCATTTTAAGGTTTTCTGTTGAATAAGATAAAAGACAAGATTTCCTTTACCACAGTATGGTTATTTTATTATACGCCACCTTTTTTATTAAACGATTTCTAAATGTTTTATATAAAGGTGAATTTACATTATAAAAATTTTTAAAAATTATTTGTTGATCGGATTTTCCCCCCTGTGTGTTCGTATTGCTGTGGTTTTGGAATGAGGGATTGTGTATGAAGCCCAATTCAACTGATATTGGGAATATAAGGTAGTGAACACTATTGAGTGAAACGCATCTCATGACTATCTCAGGGTGGAGCCGAAGTTGGCGGGGCGACGGGGGCGGAGCACATCACTTAAAGAGCGGCAGCCCAGTCGACCACCCAACGAGAGGGCCAACAGTCTGGACAACGAGCGCTCATTGGACACTCGCTGCCATCTACAGGTCAGACAGAAGATCAACACACACCCCTGATGCATTCTAGGCAGTGGCAATAGTTATTATTTGGTTATACAGTTGAGGTCAGAATTATAAGCCCCTCTGTTTATTTTTTTCCTCAATTTCTGTTTAACGGAGAGAAGATTTTTTTTCTTTTTTTTCCAACACATTTCTAAACATAATAGTTTAATAACTCATTTCTAATGTCTGATTTATTTTATCTCTGCCATGATGACAGTAAATAATATCTTACAAGATATTTTCAAGACACTTCTATACAGCTTAAAGTGACATTTGAAGGCTTAACTAGGTTAATTAGGTTAACTAGGCAGGTTAGGGTAATTAGGCAAGTTATTGTAAAATAATGGTTTGTTCTGTAGACTATCGAAAAAAATATAGCTTAAAGGGGCTAATAGTTTTGACCTTAAAATGGTTTTTAAAAATTAAAAACTGCCTTTATTTTAGCTGAAATAAAACAAAGAAGACTTTCTTCAGAAGATAAAATATTATCAGACACACTGTGAAAATTTCTTTGCTCTGTTAAACATAATTTGGGGAAATATTTAAAAAACAAAAAACAAATTCAAGGGGCAGCTAATAATTCTGACTTTAATTGTATATGGTGTACATTTGAACTAAACTACTTCACTGTACTAATGTTAGTCTTTGTCCGTGTCAGATTCCACGCAAAACCGTTTACGACCAGCTAAACCACATCCTGGTGTCAGACAGTCATCTGCCTGACAGCATCATCCTCATCAATACCTCTGACTGGCAGGGCCAGGTATGCTTGACAGATGTCATTATATCGTGTCAATCATAATTTAAGGAATGTTTTAGGCATGTTTTTATTAGTGCTGGGTAAAGATTTACCGTGATTAATCAAATCCAAAATAAAAGTCTGTATTTGCATAATATATGTGCATCTAAGTATAAATACACAAATGCATGCATATATATAAGAAATCTTTGTTTATGTTTAGAAATAAAATATATCTATGAATGATAGAAATGAAATGTACATTTGAATATTTGTAAATTTAGTTTTGTATAGTTTAGTTTTTATGTATGAGTTTGTAATATATTATGTAAAAGCAAACTTTTATCTTTTATTTTGGATGTGATTAAATGCGAATATTTTTGCACAGCAAGTTTTCTGTGTTAAATTATGATTATTTATTTTTTTCATATTTTAAAATATAGTTCATTATTTTGTAATGTGGATAAAGGCTTTTTTGATCATAAGACTTCATATGTGTAAGCCTTGTCCGGTGTTCTTCTGTCAGTATGTGTCTGAGGTGTTACAGAATCACGGTCTTCCAGTAGTGTGTACCTGCACCACGGCTGACATCCAAGCTGCCTTCAGCACCATCATCTCTCGCATTCAGAGATTGTGAGACACTGAAGCAGACACATGCACATGCATACATGCATACATACATGCATAAATAAATACTCATACACATATACATACATACATACATACATGCATACATACAAGCTCATACACACGCACATACATACATACATTCTGTAAATACAAATTCACACACATACAGACAGACATACACACATACATGATTACGAACGCAAACACACTCTCTCACACTTTCACATTCTCACTCACACTTGCACACACACTCACTTCTCCCTTTTTTTCACAGTTTTTCTGGGGTAATGGTGCACTAATGTAATTGTAATGTAGTGCAACTGTGTAATGTTTTGTTCTAATCATTTTGAAGCAGACAGACAAGCACACACACATACAAACACGGGCACTTCTTTCATGTTTCTGCTATTCTTTCTCTGTTTTTCTGGTATAGTAACACACAGTGTGTAATATTGTGTCCTCTTCTTCTGCAGTTGTAACAGTAACTCAGTGACTCCTTCTCCTGTGCGTGTCGGAGTGGCAGGAGCTCAGCATTTCCTCTCTGTGGTCTTGCGTTTGTTTGTGGATCATTTGACACACAAAACACCCGACTGGCTCGGATATCTGCGCTTCCTTATCATCCCTCTCGGTAAGACCTGGAGTCAAGAGAAAAAATTAACAACCAGTGGCCAATAAAACACTAACAGAAGCACAAAAACCTTTGTGTGTGTGTGTGTGTGTGTGTGTGTGTGTGTGTGTGTGTGTGTGTGTGTGTGTATGTCTGTGTGTAGGGGTTCATCCAGTGGCTAAATATCTGGCCAGTATAGACTACAGATATAACAGTCTGTTCCTAGACTCTGCGTGGAGAGATCTTTTCCACAAACCAGAGGCACCAACCTCAGGTAACCGAGATAATTGATCATATATATATATATATATATATATATATATATATATATATATATATATATATATATATATATATATATATATATATATATATATATATATATATGTATATTTCATAAGTGTAATTTTTGCTGTTATGCTTTATTTTTATAATTAATAATCATTTTTTTCAGTATGCAAAATTTAATGAAACAGATTTTACATTGTGTTTTTTATTAAATAATTGACTAAATAATTTATAATTGTTTAAAATAAATATTTATAATAAACACACAAGTATAAAAAACATTTCTGTTAAATAGGACATTCTACCAGAAACGTACATTATCTATCCCTGAAACAAAAATGCACACAATACATTGAAAAATAAATCTTCATCCCAAACAATTTAAAAATGGCCTGATGGTTGATTTTTGTGAGTTGT
This sequence comes from Danio rerio, assembly GCF_052040795.2. NCBI lineage: Eukaryota > Metazoa > Chordata > Actinopteri > Cypriniformes > Danionidae > Danio > Danio rerio. The sequence continues at coordinate 39,100,035 of NC_141033.1, read as the reverse complement.
TCAGTAAAGGAATATGTCATGCATTTGGTTCTCAGATTTTTTTTTATTATTAAAAACATGTTAATGTACAAACCCTGTCTTTTCCTCAGCCCAACTGAACCTACAGCTTTAATAGTTTAATAGCTTTAATAGTTTCATTATTTTGTTATAAAACTTTCAGAAATAGCAAGTTTAAGTTGTTATCATTCACATCAATTGGTTAAAAACATGAAATTATAAATAAATGTTACTAATAAATACTACAAGTATATACAGTAATACAAATAAATTTACAATTGTCTCCTTGTTTCTGTCAGTCGCGTCACATTTGCAATAAATTTTACATAAAATGCGTGCATTACACCAGAAGACGCTGACTGATCATGGATCTGCTGTATCGTTGAATTATATGATGTATGCTTGTTTTGTTATGGTTTTTAAGGGCAACAAGCTTAAAGATCAGGCCCTGTCAACATTTTTTTATTGGTGAAAATGTACGTTTCTGGGAGAATGTCCTATTTACAATTATTATATATCATTTATTCTACTGTAAATAATTTTATTCTACATTCTGTCAGTCTGAATATATATATTTTTTTGTTTAGAAATTAATTAGTAAATTATTTTTTAAATTTGTTAAATAAAATAAATTAAATGTTTTCCTTAAACCAGTAATGTAACCTTTAAATATAAATAATAACAATACATTTTTATATCCATACGTTTATGAATGCATGGATAGATTTAATTTATATTTTAATGATATTAAGTGTTATTTATTTTAGATTAATAATCTTAACTATTAGAAGATCAAGATGTAGTATATTTTCTATTGCATTTTATTAAATAAAAGGCTAAATAAACACATTTAAATAATTTTAATAAATGTTTACAATAAACCCACATTAATATAAACAATCGTGTAAAGTATAAAGAACATTTCTCTGTCTGTATTTTGTTTTTGTTTAAACACAGTTTGTAGATATTTTACATTTGTTAATTTTAATTATAATACAACAAAAAATGTAGAATTAAATCAAACAGAAATGTTAGAAAATATTAAATTAATTTTATAATTTATAAATTAAATATAAATAACGATTTAGTTGCATCTATCTGCCAATGGAGGGAATATATGTTGCTTATTATTTATTTGTATCATATATGACATCATTAATGCTTGTATTTATTGTTTTGTACATTTTATTTATAGAACCTTTTATGAAAACATAACACGCAATAGTGTACATCATGTATATACACTACCAGCCAAAAGTTTACTTACCAGAAAATTATTCTGTTCATCAAGGCGGCATTTATGAAAACATTTATGACAATTTTGAATAACCGCTTTCTTATTTTTAGTAGTTTCAAATGAAATTATTACTCTAGTCAATTATAGCTTTTTATTACTATTAACATTAATAATGAAAAAAATAATTAATGAAGGGTCATGTGACTGAAGGCTAAAAATTAATCTTTAAAATCACTGGAGTAAATGATTAAATTAAATGATAAACTACTTTTGAACAGTTAGTTTATAGTCAATAACTCTTCACAGTTTTACAGTTTTTTTTCACAGTATTTGTACTTGTGCCTTGGTGAGCAGGAGAAGCTTATTTTAAAACATTTAAAAATCCTGCTGACCCCAAACTTTTGCCCGGTAGTGTATGTTATAAAAATGATCTCAGTGTTATAACCTGGTGGTACCAACTAGAACATGGCATGCACCAACACACTAGCAAACAATACAGCAATTATGCAGCACCATCAAAAGAATCTTAGCCAGAATAATGAGATAAGAAACCAAATAGAATGACCTGTAAAAAGGAAGGAGAAAAAAATATTACAGAAAAACAAATAATAACACAGACATTGTTAAAATATACAACTATGGAAAGGGCCCTATATTCTATCATACATCTTCGGTTTGCCAAATCTAGAGAATTGTAACCTTTCTCTGGAGGTGTCATGGATTTCCACTCCATCAGAATCACTCTCTTGGCCGCTTTTATTTTTAAGTGTACTCAGTTTTCTTATAATATATTTTGCTTTCCTCCTGTCACAATCCTCCAGCAGTTCAGGACAGTCCAGATGTGGTGTCCAGGATCACGCAGTATATGCTGGGGGCAAACGGAGCCCATCAGCTACCCATAGCGGAGGCCATGCTCACCTATAAGCAGAAGAGGTGAAAAACCAACACCATCCACATGCACAACATTCAAAACAATCATTCATACACCTTTCAGAGGAGGCAACAAGAGTGCTGTGCTGAACGTACTGAATATCAGATATCAGTGGGATTTTTAACTTCATAATAAAACATCCCGAGTGTCTGCAGTTGTATTTATTATCTAAATACAACAAAAAGAGTATCAATAATCCATTGATATTAAAAAAAAAAAAAAGCTTTGAATATGTGTTATTAGAGGCCGAGCTCATTTTTTCGGTGCTGTGGAGATGCAGATATCTGGATTTCCACTCAAAAACAAACTTTTAATCCATTTTGCTGCTCGTTTTCCAGATATTTGCATCTCATTTTGAGTCATGTTTGGACAGAAAGCATGTGAATGTCATTGTTCATCATCTCTGTCAGCGTGTCTGTAAATAACATGCTTTTATTTCTCTTTATGTTTTTCTTTTTTCTTGCCTTCTCTAAAGGAAAAAGAGCTTTCATTTTGATTTTGCAGTAAGGTATTGTGGTCCTCCTGTCTGTGCTGATGCCGTAGCCGAATCCATATCATCTTCAGTCTCGTTTACCTTCTGCTTCTCTCTTTTTTCTGTAGTATGAAGGGCTGGTTTATCTGTGAGAGAGCACAGAGATGCGGATGAAACTTCAGATTCTGTCCACACTTTGAGTCATGGTGAATTAGTGGGGTTTCTTTCCTGTAGCTGCCATTTTGAGAATTGCCATTCGTTGTATTTAGTCAGTGGTGGAATGAGTACTGATAAATCATACTCAAGTAAAAGTATCATTACTTGCCCAAAAATGTAGTGCAAAAGTTGTGAGTAGTGAGTATTGCGCTGATGCGTTTACATGCAATTTGTGCAGGGATGTGTAAACGTAACATTCTGTACTAGTGCATTTAATTATTGTTTAAGCAACCTATAACTCTAAAAAAAGACTGCTCATTTGAATTTATAGGAGTGTCAGTAATTGTGGCATTAAGTCTTCCTACAGTAAACATCCTACATCTTCTCATGCAGTCTAAACAGTCTCTAGATCTTTGCATGTAAAGATTTTGGATGTTTCTCGGACACTTTAAATGCTTCTAAATGGTTTGCTGCATTTATAAAGTGGCCATGTCTTGGAGCTGTTTAGTATGATGTGATTTACTTTCCCTGTGCGATTTGATTGGACAAGAATTACAGGACCAATCCATATAGACGAGAAAAAATAAAGTATTGACTGCAAGTTGAAGGAAAGTAGTGGAGTAAAAGTACCGGTACAGCACTAAAAATGTACTCAAGGTAAAAAGTGCTAATTTTTAAGGAGGTGTGTTAGGGCGCATTGTTGGTGCGTTGCTATTCTGAGAAACTGAAATATACCAGAATATGCTAGTATACCATTGACCACCTTTCACTTGTTACAAACCTGTTTGAGTTATTATTATTTTTTTTTTTTTGATCCTTCCTTTCTTTTTATATATTTTGCTGGTTCTTTCCAACATTCTTCAGAAAATCCTGTTTTGAATTCAACAGAAGAAAAAAATTCATAATAGCCCAAAAACAACAAATTTTTCTTGTGAATTATCTATTTAAAGAATGACTTTATTTTAAAAAAAGACCTTACAGCACAGCAAGTAAAATAAGTATTTAACACTTCAGGATTTTTCCTAGTAAATATATTTTAAAAGGAGCTGTTGACAGGAAATCGACCCAGATTTTAGTGAAAACCCAAACAATCCAAACATAAAAAATGATCATAATTATTTAAAAAAAATCAGAAAATTTTGTTAAATGTAATAACAATGATATGACACAACGAGAATGTACTAAACTACTAAATTGACACATTTTTTTATTGAGAATTATTTCTGTATAAATATTACAAGTAATATTTAATAAAATGAAAGAAGGGTGGCTCAGAGGCTCACCTCACTGCAAAGGTCGCTGGTTCGAGTCTCAACTGGGCCAGTTGGCATTTCTGTGTGGAGTTTGCATGTTCTTTTCGTTTGGGTGTGGGTTTCCTCTGGGTGCTCCGGTTTCCCCCACATGTCCAAAGACATGCACAATAGGGGAATTGTGTAAAACAAAAATTGCCCGTAGTATATGTGTGTGAATGCGAGAGTATATGGGTTTATGGGCTGAAAGGGGCATCCACTGCGTAAACACGCTGGGATAGTTGGCAGTTCATTCTGCTGTGATGAGCCCTGATAAAATAAGGGACTAAGTCGAAGGAAAATGAATGAATAATTATGAAAGAATAATTTCGGGAACTAATTTGTGCAAAAACAACTCTGAGTATACATGTGAAAGCTGCATATCAGGAATCAGGATTGTGTCTATGCTCACAGCACACACACACTCTTTCTGCTAATGATGATGTTCACATTACATGCACTGTGGGATGCAATAGCATGTGTGCAAAAACCAGAGTATAGTTCAAGCTGTATCTGGAATGGTCTTGTTATAATAAAAGCTGTTGTGTGGAAAGAATCTGAAGGTTTTATTGGATCTCTCGCTGCTCTGGTGTATGAATATTACCGCCATCATCCTCTGAATACCTCTGGTGTCCTTCAGCAAAGCACACAGTGTTCCAGAGCCATTCAAATTGGAATTTCTTTCTCACATAATTTTTTTTGGTGCAAAGGAAGTAATGATTTGTTCCCCTGGAAGATATATTTTAAGATATCTTCTAGATGTTATATAGAAAAATATTAAATACAAATTTAAAAAGATAAAAAGAAGAAAAAATTTGGAAAAATGTAGTTTAGTTTTTGTAGGTTGTAATTATTTTTGCAATATTTTGCTTGAGTTTAATTGTATTATCTTTCAATTTCTAAATATGTTTGGTGACTAAAATATTATTTTAATAAATATATCTGCTTAATAAATCTGTTTTGTTTAAATGCACTAAAATACAGTTGAAGTCAGAATTTTTAGCCCCCCAGAATTAATAGCCCCTCTGTTTATTTTTTCTCCAATTTCTGGTTAACAGAGAGCAGATTTTTCTCAACACACTTCTATACATAATAGTTTTGATAACTCATCTCTAATAACTGATTTATTTTATCTTTGTCATGATGACAGTAAATCATTTTTGACTAGATATTTTTCAAGACACTTCTATACAGCTTAAAGTGACATTTAAAGGCATAACTAGGTTAATTAGGTTAACTAGGCAGGTTAGGATAATTAGGCTAGTTATTGTATAACAATAGTTTGTTCTGTAGACTATCGATAAAAATATATAGCTTAAAGGGGCTAATAATTGTGACCCTAAAAGAATGTTTAAAAAATGTTGCCAATCTAGCCAAAATAAAACAAAGAAGACTTTCTCCAGAAGAAAAAATATTATCAGACGTACTGTGAAAATTTCCTTGCTCTGTTTAACATAATTTGAGAAATCTAAAAAAAAAAAATAATAATCTAAGGGCGGCTAATAATTCTGACTTCAACTGTACTTTACCTATATTCACTGAGTAATTAATAAAAATATTTATTTTTCAATCGAAGTGTACACAATTATTCTGAGCGCTGAATATATATAATGGTTCAAAAATAAACAGCTGATACATTTTCTGTTATTTTACAGACTTATTTCTCTATAAATTGTTTCTTATACATTATCTGATTTCAAACTACTAAAATGTCAATAAAATTCACTTTGTTAAACTGTAGAGGTAAATTTTCAACATCAAAAGTCACAATCACAGTCAACACATGCAATTCACAATTATTATAATTAAAATATTTATATATAATGTCTCCATATATTTCCTTTGACATTTTTACATTATAGCGCCTTCATGTAATGTCTTGGGAAAATTGATGAATTCTTTAAATGAATTTCTGGGTCTCATGGGGGATATCATTGCAAAATTGAGGATGTGAATGATATCAAATGATTCCATTTTTATTAAAAGTCAAAGAAATATCAGAGGTGAACTGAGGTTATGATGGAAGTAAAATGATTCTTTCATTTCCTGTCTTAGCCTCGTTTTCATTTTTCTCTCCATCTGTGATCTCTCTTTCTCATCCAAGTAAACAGTCACCACACACACACACACACACTCTCTCTCTCTCTCTGGGTTCTGATTTTTCAACAGGGGCTTGAATTATTGCTGCAGATTCTGGTTCAGTTCTCAGTTATTGGTTTTATCAGTGTCTCCTCATTCTGTGCTGTGTGGATTAATAATAGAGCATTTAAAGGAAACTTTTCTCTTTTCTTATGACAACTGCTTATATTTGGGCTCATGCTGTTTTGTTTTTGTGGTGCTTTATTATTTCTGTTGCTCCTGGTTCTGGGTTTTTGCTCTTCTGAAGATCAGAGATGGTTTAACAGGACATGCGGTTAATTTCAGTCTAAATGTAAATCACAGAAAAGTTTTATTGATCGTATATATCAAGGTTATTTTAGTAAACTAAAACTAAGACTTAAACTGGTGATCAACCTTTTTAATGTTCTAAAAAAAAAAAAAAACAAGTTCAAAATACATTTAAAAGTATAAATTAAAACAAAATAACTAAGTGCTCGCAGTTTTTGAATTGCTCCAAAGCGCTTGCAGTTGAGCATTTTTAGAAAAGTACTGGTTATATTATTGCTACATTTATAATCTCTGCATTAGACCATCTCTGGATCACATAGCCTGAATCTGAGCCCTGATTGGCTGAGAATGCTTCTTTCTTTCCTTTAGTTTTTTCGTTATGCTATGGCGTAGGTCAGAGAATGGCATTGTGGAAACAGTGGATTGTAATTACGCTGGCATGTCCTGCATTAAAGCATGTCTCAGTTGCTGGATGCAATCAAAATAGCCAATTGTTTTTAATGGATTATTTTATGTGGTGGGAGGAAATCAAAGAAATGAAATGGAAGTTTTATAGTATAGTAGTTGTCATTCTTGCTATTGACTTGCATTTATTTGATAATTTAATTGATTGGTTGATTCATAGATTGATTGATTCTTTGGGTCATCAGTTTTTCTTTTTCTGTATTTTTTGGTCGTTTTAGTTTGATCATTTTTTCTAATTATTTGTGACTCGGAATAATGATTAAACGGCACTCAAAAATGTTCATTGTTTTCTTCATTAAAATATTCAATCTAGTTCCCAGTAGAAGTGAATGTGTTTTCCTTAATCTCAAACTAGTTTAATTTTAATTGGCTTCATTGATTAGTCATTAAACTGTGTTCACATTCATGTCTCTTTTTTTCCCCTCTCACAGTCCTGATGAAGACTCCTGTCAGAAGTTCATCCCTTTTATTGGGGTGCGTAAACCTTTTACGATTAAGTATTTGTAGTTTGATGTATTTTAGCAGGTTGTAGATGACTCGGTGCTCTCTTTTTTTCCCATGTCTGCAGATGGTGAAAGTGGGGATTGTTGAACAAACATCTGTCGCATCTGGTTAGTTACGCTGTCAGTGTATTTTCAACTTATTTATTAAATGGGACTGTTTGTTGAACGGATATTATAATATTGTCAGACTTTTATGACTCAGATAATACAGTTCAGAAGCTCAAATTTCGCAAAAATGTACAGTTTTTGTTTGATGATGGCCTAGATCAGTGGTCACTAGTAGGTGGATCAAGGTCCATGTCCAGAGCCAGAGGCTTCCCATATGGACCTGGACATTCAGCGGTCTGCGCAGATCTGTTACTTCAGTCGCGCTCCTGCTAGGTGTTCTTCGATCGCTCCAGCTGTTTATTCATTTTGTTTACCCGCTGTCTGCTAAGAAAAGTTTTTTTATCGATTGACTGCTTCCGCTGAATTAAGAGAGAGTAGCCAAACAAGCTTCTTTCTCTCTTAAGTTCATTCACTACGATGATTTTGATAAGTTATAACTCTTGAATGATTGTCAATGCAAATGCACTGTTGCAGTGGTAATGCAAGCCATGTAATGGAAACAGAAGTAATCACTAAAAGTGTTCAAGAATTATGATGTGTTGACATAATTATTATCTGCTTAATTAGTTGAGACTGTTGAGTCGAGATATAAAACAGAAACAGGGAATATTTAAGCTTTTACTATTTTTATTTTTGAAGCATTTTATTTGAACATAATTTTTAAAATGGCCTACTTTTATTTAAGGTGCTGTATGTACGTTTATGACTCTTCTAAAGCATAAAATAAAGAACTAAAGCAGTTATTCTGCTTTTAAAATGTGTTACGTGCTGCAACGCTGTCTTTGTTTTGGTTCTTTTAACCTGCCCACTGCTAGTTTAGCCAATTATATTTCAGCACCCTAGGTTGCCTTGGTGGAAAACCGCATATATCATTCATTCCTACAGAAAGGCTCTCATGCATTCATGACTGAAATGCAACCTCCGGTGGACAGTAGCAGACTCCGAAATGAGACACAGATTCAGAGTTCCACATGAGGGTATTAATTAGTATATCATTTAAATATCAAGAGTGTAAACATTAGGCAAACTAGCTCTTTTTGGTCCTCAATCTGGCAACCTGCGTTTGTTTTGATCCATGAATGCAATACTCAACCACTAGGTGTCAAACTTACATACTGCACCTTTAATTAATGATAAAGTGTGCAAATCTACAGTCATTTGTGTGAAGCATGTTGCATTGTAAATATGTATATTGTTATTTGAAGTTTTCTGTAGCCATTTTTTTCTAAACATAGCACATACCATTCCGTACCGAAACTGTGACTCTAAAACTGTAATAGAAATATAACCGTGAGCAGATTGAACCATTGCATCTCTAGAGGCTGATATTTATTTGACCAAAAAGTAGATTTTAATAACTTATAACATACTGTGTACTATACTGTATATTGTATGTACACACACATATATATATATATATATATATATGAGAGAGAGAGAGAGAGAGAGAGAGAGAGAGAGAGATTCTCTCAGTGTCTTAGTAATATGATGCTTAGCTTTCTGTTTAAAAAAAAAAGGCTTTGTTTATTTTATTGTGGGGGCAAAACATATCCAATGCAATTCAATACAGTCATAACTGAGATATATACAAAATAAATATTCCTCTAAAGTGTAAAATATCCTGTTTAATAACATTTTAATATGCTTTTTCTAAAAATAATGGATGAACAATCAAGTTAATTCTTCAATAAAGTTGAATTACATGAAGTTGATTCTTTAAATGTTTACTTTTAGAAAATGCTTTACCTTTATTAACATAATAGACTGTGTATAAAGCATATTAAGCAATTATTTAGACATATAGCCAATTCTAGATTAATATTTAAACAGTTGTTAACATAATATAAACATTATAATTGCTATATATATATATATATATATATATATATATATATATATATATATATATATATATATATATATATATATATATATATATATATATATATATATATATGAATACTAAGTATATATTTAAGGTGGTTGATGAATGATCTGTGTGTTGGTAGGTGACTCGGATGACGCTGCTCCTGTAGGATCTGCTCTTATGTCCTCTACTCCTCCTGCACAGATCTCCCCATTACTGAAAGAAGCATCTCCAACACCACCCTCGTCTCCGTCTGTACACATGTCCAGGTATAGACACACACATACTCACAATCTCTTGAGGTTTCTGCTGTTTACTAAATCTGTGACTGTGACTGCAGTTCTCCTGGGGGAGGACAGGGGGAGCTGATGGGTCTTCAGGTCGATTACTGGATTGCGCCGTCAGAACGGAAGAAAGAAGTGGAGAAGAGAGATTCGTCTGGCAAAAACACACTCAGGTGCACCTTCCGCTCGCTGCAGGTTAGCCGCCTCCCACAGGGCGGAGCTGACACCACGCATCAGCCAATCATGTCCATGACTGTTGTCACCAAAGAGAAAAATAAGAAAGGTGAGATATGACGTGTACGAAATGTAAAAATACATCACAATACTTTTCTGGTATTTATTGCAATATCAGTGACTACATACAGCAGGGGTGTCCAAACTGTCCTGAAGAATTTAGCTCAGACACACCTGAACCAGCTAATCAAGCTAGCAAGCATACTAGATATCATAGATATATACATTAGATGTTGCCTACCCTGTTGTTGTCTATTGGAAGGAATGCGTCAATAGAGCCGCCATTTTGGAACAGGGTAGCGCTCCTTTGAAATGAATGCGGGACCAAGCTGCAGTGGAGGACTGTGGCCATCCAAAGCCAGAGATATACACATATACACATATATCTATGATTGGGAGTTTTCCTGGATGTTAGTATGCAATTTTTTTATTTTTATGAAAATTATCATTTTTCATCACTTTTCTACATTTGATGGATCACTGATCGCACGGGCATTCCTGACAAAAAGCTTGTGTTTGTGTGTATGGAAATGTACTACTCACCCTCCCTGTTAAATTTGATCTAATCCGTGTCCTGAAACACACCTCCTCTCCTGCTTTCACTTCTCATACTGACGGAGGGAGGGATTAGTTTGTGAATGACTCTCCGTTATGAACGAGTCGTTCACTAGCTGACAGTAATACAAGTTTCTGGCACCGCAGCATCTTGTTGTCATATTTCTTTTGCATTGTCTGCTGATTTCATTCAACAAAACTAGCATAAGGCGAGTAATTAGTGCGAGTTGGAGCTGCTTTGCCTTATGGTGAATGCAGTAAGTGACTGTATTATCATCAATAACGCTACTGTTTAGCAGAAATTTCAGAACATACAAAAACGTAAAAAACTTAATCTTACCTATGAAATGTTCTGCCTTTGTGCTTTGTTTTCTTTATTTGCTCGTTACTACACTCATAGACAGCGCTAAAGTCCTGCATCTTCACGTAATAACACTGTCTTGTCTAGTGTGGTTGAATGACATTTGTCCTGGGAGCACTGTACCAATGTGGCGGCGCTATAGACGCATGATCAGGGTCCCTATGGGATATCTAGTGTATATATCTATGACTAGATATACTAGAAACTTCCTGGCAGATGTGTTAAAGCAATTCGGAGCTAAACTCAGCAGGACACCGGCCCTCCAGGACCGAGTTTGGACACCACTGATAAACAGGGTGTCCGCAGGGTCTTAAAAAGTATTAAAAAACTAAGATTCAGATCTTAAGAAGACTTAAATCCCTGAAATTAGTGGTGGGCAAAGCGAGACCTCATGAAATACTGAAACAGTCGAAGCAAATGTGTCTAAGCTTCGAAACGTTTTGAAACCCCACTCTACAGTGACACCTAGTGGTCTTCTTTAATGTATTGCACTGGAATAGCTTCAGGAAAGAACAGTTGAGCAAATTGAGAAATTAAACCCAATTTGTAGAATTGAACCTTCAAATGATTTAGTGGAGCAGTGAGGGTTTCTAACTACCATGCAGGGATAGTGGGTTCGAATCCAGGGTGATATAGCTATAATATATATATATAATGCTTAATTTCAGTTTGAAAGGCTTGTATAATTTTGTTTAACATTAGTCTGACATCCAAATAAACACTTTGTGAATAAATATGTCTTGTTTTGGTCATAAAACAGGCCTGTTGCTAGATCAGACATGGTTGTGGCCAGAAGTTAACAAGAATTATTTATATTAATCGTTAAATTTCCCATTTATTGTATTTTATTAACGTCTACCCAAAACCTAAACCCAACCATCAGAGTACTGTAAAAATACAAATTATTGTTTTACAGTCAGTGTTACAAAAATGATGCTAAATTGATGACGTATCCGCAGCTGTATCCTGTCTAGACTACACCATAAAACAGTAACATTAATAAAATACATTAAATTATGATTTCGGAGTGTTTGTACAAGTCAGGATTCGAACCCAAAAGCCATTTTAAGCACAGTAACAATGTGCACAGGTACGGTTCACTAGGCTATATGAGACAGAAGTTGATTTTGACCTTATCAGTCAAATTCAGATTCGCCAGGTCTCCAAATGCTTCTGAACTGATTGATGCTTTGAATCGGTTTAGTCACGTGACCAGATGTTTCGAAACACTTTAGTCATGTGACCTGAGTGTTTCGGATCATGCTTCGGTGCAGTGTTTTGAAACACTTCCGCTTCGGGATCTCGACACTGCGTCAGTTTCACGTCAGCCATTCCTTCCTGAAATATGGTGTTGGGTATTTTAAATACCTTTAAATAGGTCTTAATTTTCCCTTTGTCCATGTAAAGCTATTCAATCGGTACAACCAACAATCCACCTAAAAAAAGTTTTAACAAAAGTATAATTGATTAAATTGATTAAATGTTAACCAATATGGATTATTTATCTTCCTTACATCCCTACAACAACATTTGTTTAAAAGTTCTGCATGTATTTATGCATACATGTTTGTTGTGAACAGTGTTGGGCACATTCCTTTAAAAGATTTATTAGTTTTAGTTATTATAACTACTTAAAAAATATACTCTGTTGCTTGTTGAGCCTTTAATCATAACATGTTTTCTGTCTCAGTGATGTTTCTGCCTAAGAAGACCAAGGATAAGGAGGCAGAGTCTAAGAGTCAGGTGATAGAAGGCATCAGCCGACTCATCTGCACAGCCAAACACCAGCAGACCATGCTGAAAGGTGATCAGCCAATCACAATACATTAATACTTCTTAAAGGACCATACACTGTAAAAAAATGCTGGATACCACACAATTCATTCAAGTTTAACCCACGTAAAACAATTTAGTTATCCCCTCAAAAAATCAAGAATTGTGTTATTTCAGCTCATTTTAAATAAGTACTTTGAACAACCTAAAAGAAGAACTAAATTTTAGTAGGTTGAAAACAAGGACAACTCTAAAAAGTTTATGTATATCTGTCTGTGGTGTAAAACTATGGAACAGTCTAGATCAGACTCTCAAACAATGTCAGGATAATAATCATATATGTTGTATAAATATATATTATTAATGAAATATAATGATGAAGGTGATTGAAAAGGGATAAAATGAGAAAGTTATGATGATGTTTTAGTTAATGGCTATTTGCAGTACTATGTTTTTGTTGTTTTTATTTTGGGTCTATGTTACAAAATGTAAAGGTACAAATGGAATCAAACATATACTATGTCAGATGCAAAAAGGATAAAATATGTCTCATGTAAAAAGAAGAGATAAGTAAAAGAAGAAATAATGGAAAATAATAAGCTTGTGCTTCTTTCCACTCCTTTTTCGACAATGTTAAAATCTATTTTTTGTTAATGATATTTTATGTATGATATATTTCTCAAAAAAAAAAATCAAATCAAAACAAGCAGCAAACAATTATTATTCTGTGTAGTACATAGCAATTTGTCTTCTATTATTATGGTTTCATATTGCATAATCATTATTAGTATACCCTTATTATTATTATTAATGCTGTTTCCCAGAGATGGGTTGTGGCTGTAAGGGCATCTGTTGCGTAAAAACGTGCTGGATAAGTTGGCGGTTCATTCCACTGTGGTGACCCCGGATTAATAAAGGGACTAAACCATAAGAAAAATGAATGAATGAATTATTAATGCTATTATTGATATCACTGTTGCCGTCATTACAGAATATTACTTTTATCATCAGCAACTTTAATATAAATATTGTTATTATTTATTTAAATAATAGTATTTTCATTATTATGACTAAGAATGGTAAATACTATTAATATTATAATGGTTGTCATTGCCGTTTATACACATTCCTGTTATTTTCATTTCTGTTCAGTGTTGCCAGATTGGGCGGTTTTAAATTTGATTGTGCGGGTAAAAAATGGCATAGAATTGGTTGACAATTTGGGTGTTTTTGAAACGTAAATGTTATATGCAACCTATTTAACAAAATAAAACTTTGTGCTCCTACTCTATTTAACTGGTAGTGACCAGTGCATAGCACAAACAGCATGGGCCCACCCGCAAGAGGAGGTGAAGGAAAGTTGTATCAAAATCTGACACCGTGGACAAATCTGACTCCCTTTGCGTGCATGTGGATCACGCCGCACCTGCAGTTAAACTCACTGCGGTTTATCATGACACTTATTAATATTTTTTTCACAATTGACAGCAAAAACAAACATAGAAGAATTTTCTGTTTGACAAGCATCACCTAATTATGTTTCAAAGAATTTAAAACGCCAAATAGGACTAATATTATACCCCATTTCGAAAGTACTCTAATAGGTAGTGTAATCTACACAACATTAAGTGTAGCGTGTGGGTGAAGTGGGCAGTGTTTTGATGAGACCTGGTTATGTTGTGGTTCTGTGACTGCTGGTGTTGGTTGCTGTATGGTTAAAAATGATGACAGTTAATGCAACTAGGTTATTTTTTATTTAAATATATTAAAATTAAATAAAATATTACTCTAATAATTTGGCCGTTTTTTTTGTGTGTGTTTTGGTGAATCTGACAGCTTTTGGGCTGGAAAAATCTGCTACATCTGGCAACACTGTTTCTGTTCTATTACTGTTTATGCGTTCTGTGTTTATGTTGTATGTTTTGCACTCTTAATAATTATACATACTGTATAGAAATACCTTAGTACAGTGTTTCTAAACGATGCTCCTGGGGGACCACCAGCTCTGCACATTTCCCTTATCTCCTTAACCAAACACACCTGATTCAGATCATCAGCTCATTAGCAGAGACTGAAAGACCTGGAATGGGTGTGACAGACAAAGGAGACATCCAAAATATGCAGTGTTGGTGGTCCCCAAGGAATGTGGTTGAGAAACACTGCCTTGGTACAATACAATAGTTACTGACGTACTATGGAAACACTATAGCTTTAAGAGTCAAAGCTTCCTTAACAGTGTAAAAAAAATTAATCTGCAAAAGTGTCACATTGCAATTCAAACTGTTTCGTGAACTTGGAACAATGTAACTCTAGCTTTGCGAGGGCACCATTAAAATAATATATTTACATAGCAAATAATCAGCTCATAAACCTTGACTAACAATATTCAAAAGGAGTCAGAGATTTTAAAAAGAACAGATAGTAAAGATTACTGGAAGAGCCTTGTCTCAATATTTCAAACAACCTGTCATGCTGCACTATTTTACGTCATTTTGTAGTATTAATAGTGTAAGTAGTGCATGTTTAACATTTTAGAAGCGTGAATTAGCATTTTTTGTGCATGTAGAAAGCATGTGACTGACATGTTTGAGCGTACTGTTAGCATGGTTAGCAAGCTGCTTAAATGAGCATGCTGCTAGTTGCATGGTTAGCACATATGCATTCCACCATGGTTAAACAAAATGGATGCAATCTTTTTTGTTGTTGTTATTGTATTAAGTAAATGAATACTTTATTTTTTTAAAAGACAACCCTAATCTTAATCTTCCCAATATTATTGATATTTGTTAAAACATGTCGCTTTGGGGCGGCATAGTGGCTCAGTTGTTTGTCACCTCACAGCAAGAAGGTCGCTGGTCTGAGTCCTGGCTTGGCCAGTTGGCATTTCTGTGTGGAGTTTACATGTTCTCCCTTTGTTCGCTTGGGTTTTTCTTCGGGTGCTCCGGTTTCCCCCACAGTCCAAAGACATGCAGTATGGGTGAATTGGATTTACTAATTGACCATAGTGTATGTGTAAATTCGAGAGTTTACGGGTGTTTACCAGTACTGGATTGTGTCTGAAAGGTCATCCACTGCGTAAAACATATGCTGCAATAGTTGGCGGTTCATTCAGCTGTGGCGACACCTGATAAATAATGGACTAAGCCAAAGGAAAATTAAGGAATGAATGAATGAATGAACGAATGCAGCTTTGAAAAGCAGTTGTTTCTGTATAATCATATGTCCCTGATCTAGATCCTGACCCAGTGCTTATTATAATATGACATTCTAATTATACAAATTCATTGAGCAGTGCACAACAGAAATTCCTTACATATTGTTTGATAGCAGCCAAAAAGCTGTTACTATTGTACTCAACAAATGTTAATCATCCATCTGCTAAAACAATTGCTTGAAGAATTGATATCTACTTTGCACTTCGATCGAACCAGATGTATTTTAAAAGGGAACATTGCACAATTTCTGAAGATTCGGGGCCATTTCTTCTGTCGCTTCATGGGAAATTCTTTTCCCCAGAGCAATGTATTGTAACAAAAAAGTTGTTTTGATTATCACTGTATTGTATACTCATAGGCTTGGGTTGGGTTGTTTTTTTTTGTTTTTGTAAGTTTATGCATTTCAGAAAATTAATCCTGGAATTTGTGGTTATTTTAAGTCTATTCAATGACCAAATAAAACTTATTTGACAAACAAAAAAGCGCTATACATATAAACTTGAATTGAATTATATTGGAATGGTATGAATGAAAATGTTGCTCCAGACTAAAGGCTGTGGTGTGTGTGTTTGTGTTTTGCAGTGTTGATAGATGGAGTCGAGTGGAACGATGTGAAGTTTTTCCAGCTCGCGGCTCAGTGGTCATCTCATGTCAAACACTTCCCTCTGGCCATCTTTGGTCCCTCAAAAGGGCCCTACTGAAGCACTCCTGAACGCTGCGGCTGCCTTTACACTCAGAGCTGCCTGATGTCTTTATTTAAAATACCCGCTTTCTCACGGTTTGTGTCCATTTTTGATTGTTCTTTTACGAAAGACTTGATGCATAAAAAGCAACAGGGCTTCTTTTTTATTTTTTTGGACAGTGTACGTTTAGCTTTTTAAAACCCTGCGGTGTTTATTAAGTGAGACGACTAATGAACTGAATCTTTAACTCTGTAACTAGTGAGTTTTTTGCTCGTTCACAAGGATGTTCCACACATTTTAGCACATGTGGGAGAGAAAACCAGCAAAAGAGAGAAGGAAGGGCTGATGCTTTGTTTAAAGGACTCAATCTGGATCGGGTTTTCCTGAAGAAAGCAGAAGAATGTTCTCCTGCTCACTGAATAACCTCAGCAAGGTCTCGACGAATCTCTCAAAGGGACAGTTCACTCAAAAATACGTTTACTCAAGTAGTTCCAAACCTATGAGTCTCTCGTTTTTCTATTGAACACAAAAGAAGATAGTTGTTAGATTCTGGTAGTCATTGTCTTCCATTGTAGGAAAAAAATCAATGATTACCAATTTCTAACATCCTTCAAAACATCTTCTTTTGTGTTCTACAGCAGAAACAAACATGGGAAAATGTTTAGGGAGTAAATGATGACAATTTTTGGTGAACTATCTCTTCAATGTGTGTGTTTTAGTTTCCACTTCATTTTATTTGGTTTATTTTGTATGTGTGTGTTTTATGTGTGTGTATATGAATGTATTCACTGAAGGTACTGAACGCTAAAGCACTTTTAAAACGTGTCTAGTTTGTGTTTTTGTTGTAATATGCTTTCTGTGGTGCACAGCGCTGTTCACTCCAGCTAAAAACTGCAGCAGAGCTTTGAGAGACTGGACTGAACTGAGTGTCTGTGTCTCCATCAGACCGTCACACCTGTGTGATGCACTCGCTAAAAACTTTTTAAAATCTTAACTATTCTTAAAATGTAATGCACATTTTCTGTTTTATTTCTTGGTTTGTTTTCTTGTTTCCCCAAATGCTGTATTGGATATTTAGAAAAATGTGCCTAAAATATTTCAGAATACGTCAGGTCATATTTCACCCTCAAAATTGTAAATCGTAAAATATGCAGTTAAAAAAAGATGAAAGGTCTTGATCCACTTCAAAATTTGAGTACTATATAATAATAATCAAATAATAAGATATTATGATATATGTATATAATATATAATAATTATTTAATAATGTTTATGTTGGTGCACATATAATTGTAATGATTCTTGCATTGTGATGACATTTTCATATTCAGTGTGTGTGTGTACAGTGTCCATACTGTGTATATACTGTGTGTGTACATACAGTATACATACACACATACAGCATTGTTCAAAATAATGGCAGTACAACGTGACTAACCAGAATAATCCAGGTTTTTAGTATATTCTTTTGTTGATACATAGCAAACAAGTTACCAGAAGGTGCTGTAGATTCTCAGAAAACAAACAAGAAGACCCAGCATTCACGATTTACCTGCTCTTTAGGCTGTACAATTGGGCAATTATTTGAAAGCGGTGTGTTTAAAAAAATAGCAATGTCTGCCATTGACTGTACAAACTCAAAACTATTTTGTACAAATGTTTTTGTTGAAGCACTAAACTAATATTTAGTTTTATGACCACATAACAGCTGAAAGTTGGTTGACTCCATGCCACACAGATGTGAAGCAGTTATAAAAAATATAACTGCTTCACATCTGTGTGGCATGGAGTCAACCAACTTTCAGCTGTTAGTCCACTCCATGATTCTTTAACAACATTTCACAATTCATTTACATTTCTTGGATTTGCCTCAGACAAAGCATTTTTAATATCACCCCACAAGTTCTCGATTGGATTAAGGTCTGGGGATTGGGATGGCCACTCCATAACATTAATTTTGTTGGTTTGGAGCTGATACTTTGGTCAATTACTAGTGTGTTTGGGGTCATTCTATTGTTGTAACAACCATTTCAGGGTCATGTCCTCTTTAGTATAAGGCAACATGACCTCTTAAAGTATTTTGACATATGGAAACTGATCCATGATCCCTGGAATGTGATAAATAGGCCCAATACTATAGTAGGACAAACAACTCATGATGCTTCCATCACCATGCTTCACTGTGTACTTTGGCTTGAATTCAGAGTTTGGGGGTTGTCTCACAAACTGTGGCCCTTGGACCCAACAATGTTACTCTCATCAGTCCACAAAATGTTTCTTCATTACTTCTTCATTACTTTTTAGGCCAGTTGATGTGTTCTTTGGCAAATTGTAACCTCTTTTGCACATGCCTTTTTTTAAACAGAGGTACTTTGGGGGGGATTCTTGATAATAGATTAACACAAACAGCATCTAAAAATGTCTTCGATTCATTTGCCTCAGGCTTTCAAATGCATGTTCAGCAAGTGCTGGTTTCATACTTAAATAGGGGCTACCTGATTAACAAATCACAAAATTGATGACCTCACTGATTAAATGCTACTGCTATTTTTTTTTAACACACCTGTTTCTACTAATTGCCCAAACGCACAGTCTTAAGAGTGTGCATATCATGAATGCTGGGTCATGTTTGTTTTCTGAGGATCTACTGCACCTACTGGCAACTTGTTTGCCATGAATTAATAAAAAAATATAGTAAAAACCTGGATTTTTCTGGTTAGTCACATTGTACTGCTATTATTTTGAACAATAATGTATGTGTGCGTATACATACTGTAACATGAAAATGTCATCACAAAGCAGATAATTAAACAACTTATACTATAATTATATATTATATGCTATAAAACAACATCAGTATATGCTTTAATACATATGTATGTTTTGAATTTTGTACATGGTTTATGTTTCAGGTAGAGATTATCATTTTTGCAATACAAATTAACAAACTTATAAATAAACCTAGCAGTGTTAATTTCGTTGCTGAAAAATTTTCATCATAACTTATTCATCACGGAAATTTCTATGGACAAAAACTGTACGAAAACTACTGATTAAACTGATTAAACGAGATGAGAGTGTGATTGAGTGATGTATTATATGTACCACATTATTATTTGGCAGTCAAATGTCATTACTTTGATATTTTATATACAGTTAAAGTCAGAATTTTTGGCCCCCTTTGAATTTTTTTCTTCTTTTTTAAATATTTCCCAAATGATGTTTAACGGAGCAAGGAAAGGTTCACAGTATGTCTGATAATTTTTTTTTTCATCTGGAGAAAGTCTTATTTGTCTGATTTTGGCTTGAATAAAAGCAGTTTTTAATTTTTTAAACACTATTTAAGGGACAAAATTATTAGCCCCTTTAAGCTAATTTTTTTCTCGATAGTCTACAGAACAAACCAACATTATACAATAACTTGCCTAATTACCCTAACCCGCCTAGTTAACCTAATTAACCTAGTTATGCTAAATAATTACACAATCCTGCATTTTCAGTAGGCTACTATTCTTACATGTGGATTGATTGCAGACACATATTTTTACATATCTTTACATATCTTATAAATCTAGAGTACATTTAGTCGACTAAAATCTTATGAAATTCAGTCGACTAAAACTAAAAGGATTCAGAAGTCTAAAATACAACCAAAATTAAAATGGAATTTTAGTTCATAGACCAAGACGGAAACTGAATCAAAATTTGTTGTCGAAATTTAAACTGAAACTTAGGTTAATAAATACTGTAAAAATAGTTTAGTGTTAGTTTATAAGACCAAATGATCGACTTTTAAAATCCAGTTTGAAAAGAACAAAAAACAAACTTAAGCCAAGCAAAAATATGTAAGACTTTAATTTTTCACAGTTAATATATATATGTATATATTTAAAATATATGTATGTATATATATATATATATTCTCCTGATTTTGGGGTGAAATATGGCCTGCGGATGTTTCATGAATACTAAACGAAGGAGCTGCAAACCTGAACATCGCTGTATCTTAATCTCTCCAGATTAGTAGCATAACACTAGCAGTGTTTTCCTCAGCCTGAATGCTTCTACCTGCCTGTAGATGACATGAACACGTGTAGATCCTCACGTCTCAGTGTTATTAACATATTAGACATGTGTACTATTCAAAAGGCCTTTTAAAGAGGTGCTGAACCTTCTGTTAGTCTCTGCTTTGCAGGATCGTGAGGTAGTTTAGTCCTTATTACTCATATAGAGTAGATCTAAATCAAATTATATTGTGCCTCTCTTGCTCCTTAGAAAGCCAACCTATGTCAAATTCAACACATGAGAGAAGAATTATCCATAAGTCAACCGGCGCTTGTCACGATTAAGTGGCAAAGCTGTGCAATGATGTCAGTGTTGCTCTGTTTATGGTCAGCGGAGGTTTGGTGCAATTAAATGGACATATTTCATGCCTGTTCAGACTGTCAGAAGTTCATAAGTTATCATATTATACAGTATGTAAGGAGCTGTGCTGATGATGTCAGCCTATAGTTAAAGCTGTGCTCGACAACTGTCTGTTTGCCGTTTAAATGTATACCTGCCACTAGTATTAGTTGTGTTTTTTTACATATTAAAAAATGTAATTTAAAAATATTTTAGCTTTTTAATTTAAAGGTTCCACTCCAGTTATGGGGATTACTCAGATAAATTTGTATTTGTAAGAAAAAGGTGAAAAAATACTACCACTGTAATTCCTTAACTGGAATTTAATAAAACTACACACACTAAGATGCTTTTTCTGCTTCTACTTGTGATTTGTCTTTTAGGTTGAATGTTAAACCGATGTTGGCACTTTGATTTGCACTTGGATAACCAGATAAAATTTTGGAAACGTAAAGTTTCCATAAAGCTTTGATCCAAAAGGCTTTATCTGTACAAAGAGAAATATTTCTCTTATTATCAGAGGATTTATAATGCTAAAACGTTTTGTGTGACTTTACTTTTATTTGAGTGGATCTGTAACATTCAGGTGGTAATGTGTTAATATATATAAATAAATGTATAGATATATACATACATACATACACACACACACACACACACACACACACACACACACACACACACACACACACACACACACACACACACACACACACACACACACAAACACACACACACACACACACAAACACACACACACACACACACACACACACACACACACAAAACGGCCACTTTATTAGGTACACCTGTCCAACTGCTTATTAACACAAATTTCTAATCAGCCAATCATATGCCAGCAACTCAATGCATTTAGGCAAGTAGACATGGTCAAGACGATCTGCTGCAGTTCAAACTAAGCATCAGAATGAGGAAGAAAAGTGATTTAGGTGACTTTGAACGTGACAAGATTGTTGGAGCCAGACTGGCTGGTTTGAGTGTTTCAGAAACTGCTGATTTAAAATATCCAGTAAGTGGCTGATCTGTGGGTGCAAATGCCTTGTTGATGCCAGAGGAGAATGGCCTGACTGGTTCCAGCTGAAAGGCAACAGTAACTCAAATAACCACTCGTTACAACCGAGGTATGCAGAAGAGCATCTCTAAACACACAACACGTCCAACCTTGAGCCAGATGGGTTACAGCAGCAGAAGACCACACTGGGTGCCACTCCTGTCAGCTAAGAACAGGAAACTGAGGCTACAATATGCACAGGCTCACCAAGATTGGACAGTATAAGATTGGAAAAACGTCGCCTAGTCTGTTGAGGCTCGATTTCTGCAGCAACATTTTGATGGTAGGGTCAGAATTTAGGGTCAACAACATGAAAGCATGGATCCATCCAGCCTTGTTTCAACAGTTCAGGCTGGTGGTGGTGGTGTAATGGTGTGGGGGATTTTTGCAGACCATGTACATCCCTTTATGACCACAGTGTACCCATCTTCTGATGACTACTTCCAGCAGGATAAAGCGCCATGTGATAAATCATCATGAGTTCACTGTATTCAAATGGCCTCCACAGTCACCAGATCTCAATCCAATGGAGCACCTCTGGGATGTGGTGGAACAGGAGATTTGCATCATGGATGTGCAGTCGACAAACCTGCTGCAACCGCGTGATGCTATCAGGTCAATATGGACCAAAATCTCTGAGGAATATTTTCAGAACATTGTTGAATCTATGCCATGAAGGATCAAAATTAAGCTATATTAATATTTGTAAAATATCATATAAACAGTTTTTAAAATGTCTATTTACACTGCATTTATTTATGGGTTAAAAAAGTGGGTAGCACAATCACCTCACAGCAAGAAGGTCACTGGTTCGAGCCTCGGCTGGGTCAGTTGCTGTTTCTGTGTGGAGTTTGCATGTTCTCCCCGTGTTTGCGTGGGTTTCCTCCGGGTGCTTAGGTTTCCCCCACAGTCCAATGACATTCAGTACAGGTGATATGGGTAGCCTAAATTGTCCGTAGTGTAGTCTAAGTGTGTGAATGGGTGTGTGGGGATGTTTTCCAGTGATGGGTTGCGTGGCTGCAAGGGCATCTGCTGCGTAAAACATGCTGGATAAGTTAGGGGTTCATTCCGCTGTGGCGACCTCAGAATAATAAAGGGACTAAGCCAAAAAGAAAACGAATAAACAAAATAATATGTTAAAAACCTCCTGCAGTTAACACGAAACCCTTTATGTAGGCCAAGACAAGATGACAAAATTCTATTATACTTGAAATGAATGAAATGGTAATCCAGTGTTCTGAAAAAGAGTGGTGAAGTATAAAGATGTCAGATCATGAAAGTTTAGTCTTTTGGAACTTAAAAGAAGTCTTCAAATATATTTTTAATATTTATTTTAAACATTTTTATTTAGAGATTTGCAAATACACAATAGTAGTATAGGTATCTCATATCATCTTATATAAGCACTCGGAAACGTTTCCATCAGTTTTCATGCATCATGTTATTTTTTGCTACAATGAACTTAAAGCGATCTCTTCTCGTGACGTCATCAGCCGTGCACCGGAGCAGGAAGTGCCGGCGGTCGGTGGGACTCTAAACAAGCCTCTGTTTTTGCTGCGCACTTTCACGCTTTACCGAGCAAACATGTAAAAAGTAGTCCGTCTAGCCGAGCTACAGTTCACCGAACCAGACCCGAGCTCAAGCCCATGCCGGCCGGGACACTCTAGCGGCGGCGTCGACACTCATTTTGTGGCGGAGAGATGAAGGAGGCGCGGGGCTGCAGCATGCGGAGCGCCGTCGGGTTTCTCTCCCGCAGGACGATCGACGGACACCCGCAGCTGAAGGAGGAGTTCCAGCGCCGCAGACTGTCCGGCTGCTCTAGCCTCTACAAGAAGGACATGCTCGGACACTTCGGCTGCGTCAACGCCATCGAGTTCTCCAACAATGGAGGCCAGTGGCTGGTGTCCGGTAAGATTCTCCGGTTCTCGCTGAATGTGGGTCAGCGGCAGGTAGCAGTTGCTAACGGAAGCGTATTGGGGTAAAGTTGGTATTATGTTCGCACTTTTGGACTTCCTTCCTAATAATATAATTTCAGAAAAGTCTTCTTTAAAATCATATTAGGAGCCAATGACTATCAAAGTTCAACATTGTTCACAGTCAATAAATAGTGCTAATGTTGTCTTAAAGTCATGTTTACATGCGATTTCAGACCGAATATTCCAAAGTAGATTGGGAAACAATGTAGGTACTGTGTCACGAGTTGTCACAGGACAAATGTGCCAATATAAAACTAACTTTACCTCAATAAGCATATTGGTGTGAAGTTGGTTTTGGATTTGCACATTTGGACTTTCTCCTTAATATTATAATTTCAGAAAAGTCTTTGCAAATTCTAAATGATGAAATCATATTACCAGCCAATGACTATCAAAGTACAACATTGTTCACAGTCAAATAGATAGTGCTAGTGTTGGTTTAAAGTCATGTTTACATGCGTTTTCAGACTGAACATTCTAAAGTAGCTTGGTAAACAATGTAGGGAGCGTGTCACAAATTGTCACTGGACGAATGTGTGAATATAAAACCAACTTTACCTTTAAAAGCATATTGGAGTAAAGTTGGTTTTATATTCACAGATTTGGACTTTATATTATTAAGGAGAATTTCATGAAAGTCTTCTTTGCAGATTTTAAATAGTGAAATCACTTTAGCATTCAGTAACTATCAAAATAGGCAACAACATTGTTCACAGTCAAATATATGGTGCTAGCGTTGTTTTAAAGTCATGATTTCAGACCGAATATTCCAAAGTAGCTTGGTAAACACGGTAGGTACTGTCACAAGTTGTCACTGGAAAAATGTGATAATATAAAACCAACTTTACCTTAAAAAGCATATTGGGGGTGACATAGTTTTGTATTTGCACATTTAGACATTCTCCCTAATAATATCATTTCAGAAAAGTCTTCCTTTGCAAATTCTAAGTGGTGAAATCCTATTAGCAGCCATTGACTATCAAAGTACAACATTGTGCACAGTCAAATAAATAATGCTGCTGTTGATTTCAAGTCATACTTGCATGTGATTTCAGACCGAATATTCCAAATTAGTTTGGACTTTACCTCAATAAGCATATTGGGGTGAAATTAGCTTTGTATTAGGACTTTCTCCTTAATATTATAATATTAAAATTCGGAATAGTGAGCACATGTTATCAGCCAATGACTATCATATAAAATCATGTTTGCATTGCAATTTCAACGAAACAATGTAGGGAGCATGTCACAAGTTGTCACTGGACAAATGTGCGAATATAAAACCAACTTTACCTCAAATGAGAAATGAAGCCATAAACTGGAGTTCAGAATCATTTCTGACAGCTTAATTTGATTGAGGTAAAGTTGGTTTTAATTCGCACATTCATTTAGTCACAACTTGTTTACCACGCTTATTTAAATATTTAATGTAAAATCGCATGTAAGTATGACTTCAAAACAACATAAGTACTATTTAATTGACTGTTAATGATGTGTTTTGATAGTCATTTGCTGCTAATATGATTTCACTATTTAGAATATGCAAAGAAGACTTTTCTAAAATTATATTATCAAGAAGAGTCTGAATGTGTGAATATAAAACTAACTTTAATATTTATTCGTCAGATACTTGCATGGTTTAATGCTTTTATGTTTTGCACACTAAAAGAGGAATAATGTTCTGTATATAAGTTTCACACCTGAGTAATATCAATACTAGGTTATGGTGCATTGCATGTTACACTTGAGATAAAGATCAGTCTTCTAGAAAATGCTTATTTTTAGTCTGCATGAAGTGGGTCACTTACAGATATGGGCTTCATCATGTTGGCATCACATAAGCTTTGTCGTGGTATTGTCAAAAGTCACTAATAATTACATTTTTCGTAGTTTGAAGTTTAATTAAGTACAAGGATGAACTGTTAAAGGCATAGTTCACCCAAAATAGAAAAGTCTGTTGTTGCTTATTTGCCCTTGATTTGCAAACATAAAAAAAAATGTATTGTCAGCACCAAAAGCCTAGTGGTTAAGGGCAGCGACCTGAGTTAGATTCCTGGCTCACCGTCCTTTGCCGACCCATCCCCTCTGTCTGCTCTCAATACTTTCCTCTCCTCCACTGTCCTATTCAAAAGAAAGGTGAAAAAAAAATCTGTAAAAAATAATTATATATAAAAAAGAATGTTTGAAACCTTTCAACATTCTTCAAAACATCTTGTTCTGCATTCAGCAAATTCAGGGGTTTCCAAACTTTTCAGCCCACGGTCCCCAAAGTAATAATGCCAGTGACTCACATCCCCCACTATTTTCAGATGTGGTTATAAACATACAAATGTTGAATGCAACAACACACACACACACACACACACACACACACACACACACACACACACCAATAGGCCTATATACACATCAGCGTATTGACAACACAAAAAAGTGCAACAGTCTAACAATACTAAAATTTTTATAGTCATTTATTTACTTGTTTAATTTAACATTAACCTTACCTACTGAGACTGGTCGGCACTAATTTTACAGCACAAGTCTATTCTTGGTTTAATTTTGGAGACCACCACTTGGAGATCATTCTCCACGATCAGTTGCTTGTTTTTCATTTTTAATGTATTTGAGTGCTATAAAGGTGTGAGAATGTTTTGGCTGGTGCCGTAAAATCAATCTGTTGCAAATGACAATATTGCTGTGGAGATAATCTAATGTAAAAACCCAAGGAGTCTCAATCTAATGTAAAACTGTTGGCTTTTTATTTGTATGTTGCACTTTTAATGTAACTAGTTTTGTCCTCTGCAGGTTATTGAGAGAATATAGTCATTTTAACAGTTTATTAAAATTGATTTGATTTTTGGAAATCACCAAGCGAGCCTCTCTCATTATCCTGTGACCCCCATTTTGGGAACCACTGCCTTAGGTATCAACAGAGAAATCAGTTTTGTGATGTATTTTCATGGAGAAACGCTGCCCCCAGAGTCACTGCCTAATGACCTTTTTGCTATAAATGCTTTAAAAAAACATTTTTTTTAAAACTAATTTCTGTATTTATGCAGAGTAATTTTGAGTTGAAAATGAACACGCACAAAAAATAACTTCACTTTATTTAAAGGTTTGCAGTCAAAATCCAGTTACGGTCATCTTTATGTCTATAGCACATTTACAATGTTGATTATCAAAGCAGCTTAACATAGAAGTTCTAGTAAATTGAAATTCTGTCCACTTTTCAAAGTTGAAGTTTTGAACCACAATTAGAACCATTTTTTGATAAACAAAGCTAGCAAGTCTCAAATAATAAATCCACTAAGACAGTTAATATTACTTTACAAATTGTACATAAATTATCTAAATATTTGCGCATGATTCAATAATAATAATACAGAAATTAAAATCAAAACTGAATAAATATATTTACACACATTTGCATGAGTAAATAAATAAAATGAATGATGGGTGCAGATTTTGTTTGGGTCTACTGATAAGGGCAGTAAGGCAACAAGTCGTCTACCTAAGCCAGGGGTGTTCACACTCGATTCTGGAGGGCCGGTGTCCTGGAGAGTTTAGCTCCAACCCTAATCAAACACACCTGAACAAGCTAATCAAGCTCTTACTAGGTATACTAGAAATTTCCAGGCAGTTGTGTTGAAGGAAGTTGGAGCTAAGATCAGCAGGACACCGGCCCTCCAGGACCGACTTTGGACACCCCTGACCTAAGCTTTCGGACACAGCCAATATTTTTTTAGGTTGCAGCATCTAGGATCCCTCCAGGATCAAGATTGCCCATGCAATGTCCTAGATCAGAAGTGCTCAATCCTGTTCCTGGAGATCTACCTTCCTGCAGATTTCAGTTGCTACCCATATCAAACACACCTGCCTGTAATTATCAAGTGGTGTTCAGGTCCTAATTAATTGGTTCAGGTGTGTTTGATATGGGTAGCAACTGAAATCTGCAGGAAGGTAGATCTCCAGGAACAGGATTGAGCACCCCTGTCCTAGATCCTAGTTAGCGGGCAAACCCGGTCCTGGAGGGCCAGTGTCTTGCACAGTTTAGCTCCAACTCTAATCAAACACACCTGCTTATAGATTTCTATTGATCTTGAAGACAATGATTGGCATGTTCAGGTGTGTTTGATTAGAGTTGGAGCTAAACTATACACGACACGTACAAAGGGAGAATGTCAATCAAAGTGTTTCTGCAGACTGTTTTTATCAAGTGTGATTATAAAAAATAGATTTGATTAATTTTTACTGTTTAGAGGCTGGCTATATTCACACACTGTTGCACACAACTCTGTTCAAATCCCTTATAAAAGTGATGTTTGCATAGTAGGTCCTCTTTAATGCTCACTCTAGACATTTCAGACTATTTTTGTGAGACAGTTTCTGTTGTACTCTTTTTTTTATTTTTTTTTTTATTTTTTATTTTTTTCTTGCTGACTCATTAATTGGTTGCAGCTGTTGCTGATTTGTTTGGCTTCGTATGTTCATTCCTGGTTGAGGTTTTATTTCTGTCTTCATGTGTTTTCACTTGCATTAGGCATGTATTATTATTATTTTCGTGAATAGAAAGCTCAAATGAACAAATGTTTTATTTATATAGAATGCTTCTGTAACATTGGGCGTCTTTTATATGCGTTTACATAATGGGGATCAATTCAGTTGATCAAAAGTAAAAATATGCTGTCACTTTGGTCAATGTAATGCTAGGCCTGTCATAATATCTATTTTTTGTTGTTGGAAATATTGCACCAAAATATATTGCGATAAACGATATTATTGTCATTTAAAAGACAATTCTATGCCACTCATCATAATTCCAGAATGAGTACACTCCTGCAAGGAACACATAATATTTTAGTCTTAAGAATGTTTGATTTAATTATAATCATTTTACTAATCAGGCATTAAAATCAGAATGTGAAAACGTGTATCCTAAATAAATAATAATATTAAATGTTTACAAAAAGGTTCAAGGTAAAAAAGTAACAGGCTGCGAAATCTGCTACCAGATCTATTTTCAGTTGTCAGCCACCCACATGAAAATATACTGAAGTAATTTATAGTAAATACTATAGTGTTGTTTAACTATACTGACACTGACACCTCATATATTGAATCACCAAAAATGATTGAGGTCATGTCCATGTGTTGTGCGATAAGTCAATGTATTGATTATTGTGAGAGGCCTATGTAATGCATCCCTATGTAGTCAGTTATATATAACACGCGTGTCTGCAGATATTCTCCACATCATTAAAATAGTGATGGAAACATGACACTGATTCAGCATAAGGCAGTCACCTGATTCTCTTTCATTAGATATAAATGTGCTGTTTTCCAGTCCACTCAGACTTTTATTTATGGCCATAATTCGTATATCAGATGTGTCGCACTGACCTGAGATCAGAACCTGGTCTAGTGATTAGATTACAATTGTCAGTAATGCATCTTGATGAGGTACAAGGTATCTGCGGGGTCTTAAAATATGTTAATCCACTGAAATATAGTGTTGTAGTTCTTAAATAATTTTAAATGGGTCTTAATTTTCCTATTTCCATGTAAAGCATTACCCAATTGGGCTAACACACATCCAATCACTAACAGTATATTTCAAAAAAAGTTTTTAGAAATGTTTATTTATTAACTCTATTTACTTATTAATGTGGTTTAATTATCTTCCTTTCAATAACATTTGTTTTTAAGGTTTTAACTTGGCCATTAAAAATCCTTTAACCTCGCGTAAGTCTGAAATTTCATTCATTGTGGTCTTAAAAAGGTTTTAAAAAGTCTTAAATTTGACTATTAAACCTGCACAAACCTTGGAGGGATTTTTTGAAGGTCCTAAAACTGTTCATTTTAGTAAAAACAATATAAATTTTAAAATGAAAAAATGAAATTGGATATTTATAACATATACAGATAATAAAATGCAATAAAAATGAAAGGAGACCTCTTGAAAAGTTTCAATTTATTAAGCACGGATCTTAATCTTAGAGTCACTAAGAATAATTCTTCCTAATCTTAAGTTTTATAATTTTGAGCATTTTAAATGTAGAAAATATTTTTTTAAGGCAATCACAAAAGTTATGAGAACATTTTCCATTTTAAATTTGGAAGAAAGTTAATGAGAAGTTTAAAGAACAAAAATTTATATATATACACACTCGACAGTTTGTTCCTCTTGTGAATCTGTTTATGTGTTTTCTGTTATAGGGGGAGACGACCGCAGGGTGTTGCTGTGGCACATGGAGAAAGCAATACACTCACGGGCAAAACCAATGAAGCTGAAGGGGGAGCACCTGTCCAACATCTTCTGCCTGGCGTTTGACAGCACCAACAAGCGTGTTTTCTCAGGAGGTACAACACACAGCTGCTCAGATTCACAATACTGCTGAAGCAGAGAAGAGCTTTTTCACATTAACTACAACTGTTGGTGGAAATATTCACTTTTAGGAGTTGCAGGTGGAACATGACAGAAAAATACTGGAAAATATGCGATATTGTTGAGTATTACTAAAAAGATGTTTTTTCTGATATAACCTTTCTCTAGAAAAATGCAATTTTTATTAGCTATGATTTTAAATCCTTAATTTATTTAATGATATTGCAATATTTTTTTCAGACCCAATTAATTCTAATTTAAACTGAAAAAATGTGA
Organism: Danio rerio; assembly: GCF_052040795.2. Lineage (NCBI taxonomy): Eukaryota > Metazoa > Chordata > Actinopteri > Cypriniformes > Danionidae > Danio > Danio rerio. Next base: position 39,069,404 of record NC_141033.1, on the reverse strand, counting down.
AGGTGCAAACATTTAGTCTTTAAAACACTATGGCATACTTCCATACTATATTGTATGTGAAAAACAGTAGGTGAGCCGAGTAGTACGTCCGAATTCATAGTATTCGAAAAACAGTATGTGAGAAGTACCCGGATTACCTTCTGCTTCCAGCAAGATTCTGAAGTGCACATCTGATAGGTTGTATGCTTTCCCATGATGCCACGCTAGAGAATTCTTGAATGGGAGGGAATAATGACAAATGGTGTGACAAATTGGATGTAGTGCCTCCGAATTCCATTCATGCTACTCTTATTTAAACTATATAGAACATACTTTTCTAATGGTCATAAAGTAAGATTAAAGTCAAATGTAGTACATACTTGACAAGTAAGCAATATTGGACGAAGCCTATGAATGAGTGAAAACCTCAGCAGATGTTCTGACTCTGATTGGCTGTTGTCATTTTCCTCACTTGTCTTCTTTCCCGCCATAAGTATGTATTTTCAGCTCTGGGTTTGCCTTTGGGCTGCTCCAGCCTATAGCAGAACAGCCACTACTGGGGAGGTGGGGCTAAAGATAGTAAGGCATCATCTGATTGGTGAAATTTAGATAAACAACAAATGCATACAATCTGAGATATGTATTTTGCATATGCAGTTATCGTGACAACAATGCTTTTGCCATATTGTGCAGCCCTAGTTCTAAGAACACAATTTGTGATCTAATGTAGCTATATGAAGCACTGGCACATTCAGAAGTAGGCTAATGTTAGCACTCTTTACCTGTTGTCATCGTCTGCAGCTTTGTATTGCAGTTTAGTCTCATGAATTATATCTTCACATTCCATTTCCATTATCATAATCCTTGATCATGTCATCTTCAGTGCAGTGCTTGATGACGCTGTTGGCCTGCTTGTCATTTCAGAATTGATCTCCCCTAGAGGGAAAGCTTAATGTGAACTCATTCTGTTTGTTTGTACAGGAAATGATGAGCAGGTGATTCTGCATGACGTGGAGCGTGGGGAGACGCTCAATGTCTTCTTGCATGATGACGCCGTGTATGGTCTGTCCGTCAGTCCGGTTAATGATAACGTCTTCGCCAGCTCCTCTGATGACGGAAGAGTTCTCATATGGGATACCAGAGAGCCACCACATGGAGGTAGACACGTGAAAGTGGAGTTTTTGTTTTTAAGTATGGACTGCCTTAATGCCACTAGATGTGTATGGTTAGACTGACCTCTTGTCATTTTTTAAAGATATTGAAAGAAGACTTTTAGGGATGTGTGATATTGACATGACATCATTTTTTCTCTAAAGTTTTTGTTTATTGAACATACATGTCAAACATGAGATATACAGTACATTTCTTCATCACACCCACATACATTTAAGTAAAGAAATCTATATGATAAGAATGTTATTTATTTATAAATATAGATATTTATTTGTTATGGAAAAAACATTATTTAAAAAATGAAAAACATGAAATAACTGAAGGATCATGTTCTTCTGATCTAAAACAATAATTGCTAAGTAATATAAAACACTGGTATATCCTCTTATAATATTTTGTATTTTTTTCTAAGGTCATGCGGTGTATAAGGTCTATAAGCTATTGCTCAAAAGTTGGAGAGCATCTTTCTTTTAATTTGAGCAGTATTAACCTACAAGCTAGAAGCATAGCAAAAGCCAGTGGCGCCTGCTGGCATACGGTACCTACCATGAATTAATGCAGATTTATTTATTTATTTATTTATTCATTTATGTACTTGCATGGTGGGAGATGGGTAAAGAAATCTACAGGCTTTAGTTATGCTGGCAAAATTCAGATAACTATTGTTTAAAAAAGGTTCAAAATGAGTAAACTCTATAAAACAGCTTATCTTAATTAATCAGCACCTGAGCTGGGGGAACTCCAGGCCCAGCCCATGGCTGTTTCTCAATATGCGTTCTTCAGCGGTCTTGCGTCCTCGTGTTCTCGTGCAACGTCATCATCAGCTGCCTAAGTTCAGTTCCAATACTCAAGACCGCAAGTACGGAGGACGCGTGAAACTTCCCGGATGTGTTCTTGATATCGAGGACGCACTGATGCTGACTTGAGCACCGAACTCGCTCTGGAAGTCCCAGAAGTCATTGCGACTGGAGGTGGGAAGCGCAGCATTTTATTTAGATTTATTATTAAAGTTTAGAAATATCACTTATTTACCTCAGGAGCTTCCCTAAATGAAACGGTGAAAGTAAACATTAACATGAACATCTTAATAAAGGAATAAACACATTAAGAGTTGTTTGCTGAAATTCGTATTAAAATCTGTTTTATTTATATTGTGCAGAGTATATTTCTAATGTTTTTATGCAAAGTATATATTTTGAAGAGGGGAAAAACAATAAATCGTTGTATGAATGCTGTAATGTTTAAATAATTTCCATTTAAAACACGTGAAGGTCACATGACCATCAGGAAGAACGCAGCATCTCAATTCTCAAAGGACGCGTTCTCTGTCCTCGCGGTCTCCTGAGTTCGTTCTTCCGAGGACACCTGGCAAGACCGGTCTCCACAAGAACGCAAGTCCGTTCTCTGCGTTCTTGGAATTGAGAAACAGCCCATGTCTCTTTCATCGGACAATTCTGATCCAGCTGCACAGCCTCCTGGCATGGAACCGCTATACCATTCAAGGCGTTTTAAACATTTTTATCTGACAGACTGGCACAATAGACATCCTCAGAAGTTTGTTCTTCCGAGGTGATCTGGAAACACTTCAGTGCTGCTGCAAATACTTTGCAATAGATGGTTTTGTAAATAACAGTGAAAACTGTTTAAAATATGCTTCTTTGAAACAGAATATTTCACTTTACTTTTATTTAGGCTAGATTCTTATTTTATTTAACAAACCAGTTCGTGTTTTGGTGCTGAATCGTATAGCGTACCTTTGAATAAAATTTTGCAGGTGCCCCTTGCAAAGGCAATCCCATTTTTCTTGCTTTTTAAAAACATAAGGACTGCGGTGTAATAACAAATAATGAAATTATTATCACAAGTTGTTTTGGTAGTAAAAGCTAAAGTTTTATTTATTTATTTTTTTGCCGATGGCATTTTTGTGGATTTTGCTTGTATGATATTACTTAATAAAATCATATCTTATACATATAAATCATTTGTAACAATTTTAGTAACATAATTGTATTTAATAAATCTTGCACACCCCATGTTTATTTTAATTTATTAAATTAAAGCAAAAACGGTTCTTTAATGAGTGTCAAAACGTTTATCTGAAATTTTTGTTTGTGTGTTCTAGAACCGTTCTGCTTGGCCAACTACCCCTCAGCATTTCACAGTGTGATGTTTAACCCTGTTGAGCCTCGTCTGCTGGCCACTGCAAACTCTAAAGAGGGAGTTGGACTATGGGATATCCGCAAACCCCGCAGGTGAGATGAAGAGCCGTCTATTAAACACAATCTTTCAAACGGCTCTTGAACCGATTTCTTTCAAAGGAGAATTTTTTTTTTTGATAGCTGCCAAATCTTTTTTGCAGACTAATTATCAGATCTCATCGCAGCACTTCCACAAAGTCATTCCATTTCAAAACTCCCATAATATAATGACATTAACAAAAATGTTAAATAATATAAAATAAAAAAATTGGTTTGGTTGTCAGTTTTAAGTTTGGATACAAAGGACAATCATTTATTTTAGAAAAAAACGCCAAATTCCGTATTTTAGACTTTTATCCAAAGTAAAAATGGCTTATAGTAAATGGTTTGCAATAATTGGCAGAAGTTAAAGTCCCCAAGAAATCAATACTCGCCATATGATTTTGTTAGCTCACATTGCTAGTTTTTTGGGGACCAATTCATGTGTGCATGTCATTTTGACAAAATGCACTTGTAATCTTTAATTAAAATCTGAAAATGCATTCCATGTTTTTTTTTCCAGTTAAATTGTTAGATTAGGTATACCTTTGGAATTGGGCATGGCTAACACACCTAACCACACTCTTTTTCCCTATCTTTCTGAAAAAAATGCCTACTTTACTACATCCATTCAGCTTTCAGTAGAAAAAAACAAGCCATGCCCACTGTTGTTTTGTTTAATATTCTGGTCTCTAGGAACTGTGTCACAATACAAAAAAGGGTTGCAGCTTCTGGTTCATTGGGACTTTTTGTATTTGAAAATAAATTGTAATCTTAAAGTAACGCATAAATGCAATACCAAAACTTTGGGATCTGTACAAATTTTTTTTTTAAGTGTAAAGTTTTTGTTCAGAAAAGATTGATGGGTTTGATAAAAAGCATAAAGACATGTTATACTGTTACAAATAATTTCTGTTCTCTTCACATTCATAAAACAGTCCTGAAAATGTCACCATTTCAACATTAAGTAAACAATCATGATCATATTCTTGATGACTAAATTGGCATTTTTCAAACAAATCTGAAACAATGATACTTTTTTAAAAATCTAATTTGATATAACATGAATAAATTTTTTTTTCAATATTAAAATGCTAAAATTATGTTTTAATTATAATATTTTTTGATGAAACAAATATTGATTTTATGATCAAACTAAATCAGCCTTGATAAAGAACATTAATAAAATATTACCAACATCAAACATTAGTGTACAAACAACACAAATAGAGCAATGATAATGCTAAATGATAATCATAAATAATGATAGCATTATTGTACAGGTGGGCTGCACAATACATTGTTTTACCATCTATGTTCCAATGTGCAAATCCGTAGTAGTCACGTTGCTGAATAGTGGAATTCATTGAGTGAAATATTATTAATTGTATGTGACAGGGTAAGCCAGGGTTGTCAAACTCAATTCCTGAAGGGCCGCAGCCCTGCACAGTTTAGTTCCAACCCTGCTCCAACACACTTACCTGTAGGTTTCAAACAAGCCTGAAGGACTCAATTAGTTTGATCAGGTGTGCTTAATTAGGGTTGGAACTAAACTGTGCAGGGCTGCGGCCCTTTTGAAACTGAGTTTGACACCTGTGGGGTAAGCGTTTCAAACAAATGTAAGACATTTGGGTACAATAAATAAAACTTTGTAGCTCAAATATTAAATGTTTAGTATACACTACCCGACAAAAGTCTTGTCGTGGATCCCAGTTGTAAAAGCAACAAATAATATCTTATGTTCTAGTTGATCATTTGGTAAAGTGGCAGAAGGTAGATCCCAATCCTCACAAATACTGCACAAGAGCCCGCATGTACCCAAAATTCTCTTAGAAATCAGTCAAGCTTGGTGAAGGAAAAATCATGGTTTGGGGTTACATTCAGTATAGAGGGTGCGAGAGATTTGCAGAGTGGACGACAACATCAACAGCCTGAGGAATGAAGACATTTGTGCTGCACATTACATTACAAACCACAGGAGAGGGCAAATTCTTCAGCAGGATAGCACTCCACATCAAGGTTGCTGAAAGCAAAGAAGGTCAAAGTGCTCCAGGATTGGCCAGCCCAGTCACCAGAAATAAACATTATTAAGCATGGGGTAAGATAATGGAGGAGGCATTGAAAATGAATCCAGAGAATCTTGATGAACTCTCGGAGTCCTGCAAAAATGCTTTGTTAGCCATTCCAGATGACTTTATTAATAAGTTATCCGAGTCGTTGCAGAGATGTATGGATGCAGTCCTCCAAGCTCATAGGAGTATTAGTTAAGTAATAGTAAAATGAGAGTTCATTCTTTTTCCATTGCACCATGACTTTGTTATATACTGTTCATTATTTATGCTAAGTTACAAGACTTTTGTTTAAGCAAAGTCAGACCTTACTGTCGTAGTTAAATAATTAAAAATCAAGGCATGATCATATTTTATTTTGGTAAAATAAGCGTAACCTAGAGGTATTTGCCTTTCATATAAGCCACTTCTGATACTAAATTATCAACTAGAAGTCAAGTTATTATTTGTTGTTCCTAAAACTTGGAGAGGCGACAAGACTTTTGTCAGGTAGTGTAATATTACTAATACAGTTTAAACAATACAGTGGTATTTTACATTTATTTATTTAATTTTTGTTTCTGGAAACAAAACCATGCTTTAAATTTTTTTAATTATATTTTATGCTGACCTACAAAATCCTCTCAATCGATTCTTTACAATAGAGCTATTCAAGTCATCTGGTGAAATTGTATTCATAACGCAATATATATATATATATATATATATATATATATATATATATATATATATATATATATATATATATATATATATATATATATATTTTTTTTTTTTTTTTTTTTTTTTTGCAGTAAAAGGAAATATTGCGATGTCAGTTTTTTACAATATCATGCAGCACTAATGAACAGCAAACTATTTATTATTGCAAAATAATGATCAGGGCATTAAATCAGCCCAAAAGAGTTCTTTTGAGCTAATAACCTAGTTATTTAGACATCAAAGCTTTCAACCAAATATGTAAATAAATATATATAGAAATTATACATTTTAAATTCTTGATCATGTGTGAAAAAGACTCCAAAACCTAGGATGAACATGAAAGTAGCACAGTTAACTACTAGTAACATTGTCCAAATGTAAAGCTTATTATTATTATACAAACATATGTGGCTTTTGTTGCATAATCAGAATCATTTTTGAGTCCAAATGTGCAATGTGATGGAAATAACAAGGCCTTCTCTATTGTAAGCTTAAGGTATATTATAAATCTGCTATACTGCCTGAGACCAGCAGAGGACAGTAAAGCTTGTGTAAAAATGTCCTCTGCTGAGTGTAAACAGGATCACCTGAAAATCACTGAATCTTATTGATGTTCTTTGGTATGAAACTGCTTTGCTTTGTGCTCATGTGTATCTGTGTGTCTGTGCTGCAGTTCTCTTTTGCGGTACGGAGGCAGTTTGTCTCTTCAGAGTGCCATGAGTGTTCGCTTTAACAGCACGGGGACGCAGCTGCTGGCTCTGCGCAGACGTCTGCCACCCGTCCTCTATGAGCTCCACTCTCGTCTGCCCAGCTTCCAGTTTGATAACCAGGGCTACTTCAACTCCTGCACTATGAAGAGCTGCTGTTTCGCTGGCGACCGAGATCAGGTTAGAGGAGTGTGTGCAACACTGTCTGAACTGCTCTACACTCACCGGCCACTTTATTAGGTACATCTTACTAGTACCGGGTTGGACCACTTTTGCCTTCAGAACTGCCTTAATCCTTCATGGCATAGATTTAACAAGGTATTGGAAATACTCCTCAGAGATTTTGTTCCATATTGACATGATAGCATCACACAGATGCTGCAGATTTGTCAGCTGCACATCTCAAAGGTGCGTTTGAGTACAGTGAACTTATTGTCATGTTCAAGAAACCAGTCTGAGATGGTTCTTGTCTTATGACATGGATATAAATGAGTTGAGTTGCTGCCATGTGATTGGCTGATTTGCGTTAAGGAGCTGTTGGACAGGTGTGTCTAATCAAGTGGCCGATGAGTGTATACCAAAGCAAAAAAATGTATTACCATTCAAAAGGCTTGAGTAATTTAAAAACATCTGACTACTTTTAATTGCAGTCATGCATTAAATGGATAAAAAAATTACTTTTTAATAAAATACTAAACATTTCTATGTATGACATAACACAGAATAATATAACTTTTATGATCAAACAAAATTAGTTTAAATGACCTTTCAGAAATAATCATAAAATATTGCCAAGCTCAAACAGTAGTGTACATCCAATTGAAGTAGAACATTGCTAGTTCTGTAGCTATAATGTGCAGGAAACCATTTATTATTGCAAAATGATGATGATCAGGGCATAAAAGAGTTCCTTTTGAGGTAATAACCTGGTTAATTGTACATGCTAACTAGTTATTTACACAGTTTCTAATTAAATATATAACTAAAAAAGTTTAATAATGTGCAAAATAGATTAATATGAAAGTAGCATTGGTGACTACTAGGAAGGTACAGTGTCCAAATATAAGGTTTACTATCTTCATACAAACATATTTGGTTGATTCTACATAATCGAAGAAATATGTGGGGTATGAAAAATTTAGATGCTATAACTATGACCAAAACAATTACTGATTATTATTAAAACACTGAAATCATTTCATTTTACAAACAAAATATACAATGAGCTGGGTATTCATTCATTTATTATTTTTTATTTTCAAGAACACATGAAATTGTTTAAAATGACAGTATTAAAGTATATAACATTACAGGAAATATCATTTCCTGTAATATTATAATTTATTATAAATTATAATATAATATTTATTTTTTAAAGAATCCACCCTTTATGAAACAATTTTTTGCACTGTCCTGCTTTTATTGTTTATATAAAGATAATAATTAAGTAAATGTTTAGAAATATTATCATTTTATAATTTTAAAAGTCTGATGTAATAGACCCTTTTCACATTTCTGGGTTTCTCAGTAGCGAAAGGCGTCATAGTTGGGTAAGCTTAGAGCACAGTGAATCTGAGATTACAGCTAATTTTTTTACAATCCTATTTGCTGAAATAATTAAAGACAAATACCACAATAGTGTTATCAAGACTTTCAAAATCAAGACTTTCAAAAAAAATAGTGAGAGACTGATGACGACAGCCAGAGGAGAGAATAACGTGAAAATTACTCTCAGCCCCATAGACGCTGCATTAGAAACACCTCGCATAAGCGGTAATTCATTTTTGTAATTTGAGGCAAAGATGAAATAATATATATTATGTATATATATATATACATACATAAATACAAAGAAATGTTTATAAGTTTAAAAAAAAAAAATCTAAGTTTTTTAAAATTTTCAAGGATTTTAGATGCTGATCACCATTAAATGCGTTATAACAGTGAAAAAGGTCCATACAACTTGTTTGTTTGTTGGTTGGTTTGACTCGTATTTATTTTATTTATTACCATTTATGTTATTCTAAATTGGTTTTGCCATGAAGATTGCCAATAAAGCTGACATGGTGTTAAATAAAAGACATGACATGATATGATAAAATAAATGATTCATATTCAACTAAAACCTTGAAACAAACTGTTTTTCATTATCAAAGAAATGCAGTCTTAGTGAGCATAAGAGACGATCTATCTATCTATTCAAAGTTCAGTAAACAATTAATAACTAAATTAATGTCTAACTTAACCAGTCTCTTTTTTACGTCAGTTAATGTGTAATGTAAGATTTTTTTGACTGATCATCAATGATTGTGCAGAAGAAGAGTGTGCATGTGTGTACTCGTTTGTGTGCATTCTTTGTGCAGTTCAGGTATGTTGGGTTTTTGGGAATGTTGGGCTGCTGCTTGTAGAAGCTTGTTTCATCAGTGGTGAATCTAAAGCTCTGCAGATGCTGTTGAGTGTGTGTGTGTGTGTGTGTCTGAGAGTGTATGTATTTGTGCGTGCATGCTCATCTGTTAGATTCTATGTTTGGACTTTTTTTGTTTGTCCAGCTGTTTCTTCTCTCTTTTTCTGTCTGACTGCCTTCCTTCAACGGAACGATGGATTCTCCTCCCTAAATCACTTGACAGGATCTCTCTCTCTCTCTCTCTCTCTCTCTCTCTCTCTCTCTCTCTCTCTCTCTCTCTCTCTCTCTATTTAAATATATGTTAAACGGTCAATAATTTAAAGGCAGTTCCTTCCACTGTAGTGACCCCTGATATATCAGGGATTAAGCTGAAGAAATTAGCGAATTTATTAAGTCAAAGCTGCATTTTCAGACACTTTCTGCTGTAGAAATCATTAATATAGTCAAGAAGCAAAAATCTTTGAAGGCATTAATTGAATTAATTACGTTTTGTATTACATATCAAATGCATATACTTTCGGTTATTTTAATGCATGATTGCAAATCAATGTTTTTTTTTTGTCTTACTCAAAGCTTTTGAATGGTAATGTGTTTGTTTCTCTCATGATAGTTCAGAGAATGTTGTACATAAATAAATAATAATGATTACTACTTTGTGTAAATCATGTCATATTTTATGTAATTGCTTAGTGCAGTGTTTCTCAACCATGTTCCTCGAGGACCACCAAAACTTCATTTTTTATAGGTCTCATTTGTCTGTCACACCCATTACAGGTCTTTCAGTCTCTGCTAATGAGCTGATGATCTGAATCAGGAGTGTTTGGTTAAGGAGACTAGGCATGGGCCGGTATAAGATTCTGACGGTATGATAACCATGGGTAAAAATATCACTGTTTCATGGTATTGTGATTACTGCTCTAAAATATATATTTTTAAATGTCTGGGTTAAAAGAAACAACACTTTTTTTTCCCCATTTGAACATAATATATTTTATTTCGAGAAACATTTAAAATATTTTGTAATGGTAAACAACATCCCAGCAGGCATAGTACATCAACATGTGGTCAGATTGACGTTGTAGCCCAACTTTACCCCAATTTTTATTTTATTTAAAAATCGGGTCAAAGTCAAGCGACATCAGTCTCTAACATCCAACCTAAACTAAACCAAATATTCACATCTAATGATGTTCCAACTTGACGTTGTGTGGATGTTACCACTATGACATCTATGTATAAAATACGTTGGATTTTGGTTGCCATACCTGAATGTCAGTATTTGACGTCAATATGGTGTTGGTTCGACTTTGGATTCACTTTACAACACAACCTAAAATCAACCAAATATCGTAATTTGTCGTCAAAATAACGTTCTTAGATTTTGACTAGACATTGAATTTTTGGTCACCTGACAACACAACCTACATCTAACCTACTATTAACGTCTTATGATTTTGTGTGTACAATTAAAACCGAATCTTTGGATATCTTTTCTGCTGGAGATACAAAAATATAAATAAAAAATCTTACATGTACCATAGGAATAGAATAGCAGAAAAAAACCTTGACTTTCCCAAACCACGGTATACCTTGAAAACGGTTATCGTCCCATGTCTCAAGGAGACATATGCTGCGTCCCAATTTGCATACTATCCATCCTAAATAGTATTTGAAGATAGAATTAGTATGTCCCAAACCGTAGTGTTGAAAAGAGCATGCCAAAGGTTACTATTTCTGGTGGTGTAGAACCGTCTATACTCTAACCGCCAGCATTGCCTGCAATACATTACGCGTTGAATGTGAATTTGATTAGAACTACAAACTCGTGTAAATGAACTACAAACATGGTCGACCCGCTAGACCAACTGTCAAGTAGAGAGGCTTTGGTAAAGTTGTTTGACTATTAATTAATATCTAGCCAACTGGAAAATATAAGTGTTATATTTCATCATATCAAGATTACTTAAAGACCTGATGAGATTTCTCTGCATGAAAGACTCTGAATGGCAGATTATCCTTCTGCTGCTTCTACAAAAAGGTAAGTAATGACATATAAAAGAAATGTGGATGATGTGATTGACAGGGGACATAACTAAGCAACATAACGATCTGTTAACGAGGAAGTAGTGTCCAAAAGCTTGCATAATCTTCTGTCACACACTCAAAAGTATATACTTACACGTACCAATTTTATTTCTGTGTTTTTCCAGTACATCTTGTCTGGCTCTGATGATTTTAACCTTTACATGTGGAGAATTCCCACTGACCCTGAAGCAGGTAAACACACGCACGCACACACACATGCACACACTCATGCAAATGTTTACTGTGTCTGATATATTGTTATTATTTATGGACGCATTCTGTCTGTGTGTCGGCAGGAGGCGCGGGTCGAGTGGTGAATGGGGCCTTTATGGTTTTAAAAGGTCATCGGTCCATTGTGAATCAGGTCCGCTTTAACCCTCACACGTACATGATCTGCTCCTCCGGGGTGGAGAAGGTCATCAAGGTCAGCTAATTCTTTCATTTAAGCATAACAGAAACACTATGAAGAATAAACATAGTCTTTTGCATACTGTAAAATGAACTGTTGTGCATTTACAGTAAATGTCTTCATATATATTGTGTATTAAATCTGAGGTGATATATTAGCTTTCTGTGGGGATCAGATCTCAAGTTTATGTTAGACTTAAGATAGGCCTTGGTCTTGTTTTAGTTTAATTTTTGTGTTGTCTCAGACTCTGGATTTTATTTTAAGACTTCAGGATTAAATTGCTAGTGAACTGTATGATTTACTTGCTAGCATCATTACTGTGATTAGATGTAAAAGCTCCTGCTTTGAGTGAAAGCAGCCCTTTATAATTTCATTTAATGTTGTTTTTGTGCTCATTTGGAAATTAAGAGGGGATTGTGTTAAACGTCACTAAAGTGAATACAAATGAACACAAAATTCAAGATATAATTGTAATTTTTTTTAAACACTTGTATCAGAAGCATTTTATGTAATTGAGCAATATCACAAGAGCCTGAGGCGTTTTCATAAATGACAATAAATACATGCTTGTGTTACATAACTTAGGTTCAAGACACCCTGGAGTACTTTTTCTCATAAATTTAACAGATTTGTGTGTGTTGAGCATCAGTTAAGACAACGTTAGAGCCTGTCAGCTTTAATTGTGGGGAAAACTGGATAATTTAGAGCTTTTGTCAGCTAATATCATCTTTCGGTTTTAAAATCATTTTTGGGGCGGAATCAAAATGGATGACAGTGCAAAAAGCAAACCTGTTTGTTTGCATCAAGCATTTTTGTCGAGAGAGCTGTATGGGAATTGAAGAATGGTGGACTTTTTCTTTTATCAGTTGAGTTCGTTACCATTCAGACACATCACCTATATCCACGCTGCTGTGTTTGCCTATGTTTAAAATCCTCCAGATTACTGGCAGGGTTGGAATAGACCTACTGCACTGCTATCCACTGTGCCTGCATTCACACCCAGGGATTGAGGAGTCCTCCATTTATAGTGTTTACATTGTTGTCTTTATAAAGATATAACAAATTATGGTCTTGTGTATAAAATTATGAATCGTATTTGTAGCAGGGCATTAAATTAATGTTTATTTCTTTGCACTTGAACTTTGTAAACTATAAAATATAGCGTCTCCTCACGGTTTGTCACATTTTGTTCACCTCCCTCTTTTTCCTCTGCTGGCCACGCCCACTCCTCCCTCTGCTTTTTTCTTTTCAGAAAAAAATTCTGAGGCAGACCTGAACCAAAAGTTTAAAAAGGACAGTTCACGCAAAAATGAAATCTCTGCCATCATTTACTCTCCCTTCACTTGTTTAAAACCTATTTAAGTTTCTTTTTTCTGTTGAACACAAAAGAAGATATATTGAAAAATGCTGGCAGTTGGCTCCTATTGACTTCCATATTATTGTATATATATTTTTTTTACTATGGAAGTCGATCAGTCCCTCAGCAACCAGCATTCTTCAAAATATCTTTTGTGTTCAACAAGGTGAAACCACATGAATGAGAGTAAATGATGTCATTTTTCATTTTTGGGTGAAGTACATCTTAGAACCAAATTTAAACACAATTTAACTGCAGCAGGATTTGCTCTATTTTAACAGAGTAAATAGTTTCATACAAATCCATAGCAGAATTGACTTATTTCAGTTTTTTAATGAACGAATCAGTTTGAATTTGAACAACAAACACAAAAACACATTTCTTTCTTTTGCCTACATTACTGTTTTAGAAGCATCATCATTTTATATTTAAATGTTTCTATTTACTTACTCCCAGGGCCATTTAGATAAAAATTGATATTCAGCCACACTATATTAATGTTTTGTGACATCTAGTTTTTATGGATTGGTAGCTCAACGCTCAACCCCCAACCTGGAGGACAGGACATATGCACATACACTATAGACAATTTAGCTTACTTGGTTCAACTAGAGCAATTGTCTTTGGACTGTGGGGAAACCAGAGCACCCGGAGAAAACCAACGCGAACACTGGGAGAACATGTAAACTCCACACAGAAATGCCAACTGACCCAGTCGGGGCTCGAACCAGCGAACTTCTTGCTGTGAGGCGACGGTGCTAAATATTTCTATTTAAAACATTAAATTCATAACATTATTGATGCCATTAAAAATGATAGTGTAAATACACAATACTAATATCATGATTTTGTCATGATTTTTTTTACAAAATTGTTTGAGACATAGTGAACAAGAGCCCTTTAATTTTTTTCTCAAATGCTGTACAACTAAATTGGAATTTTAAAACAAAATTCAAATAAAAAGTGAATACTACAAACTAATGAGGACTCTTTAATATAAACAAACTAAAACTTTGACTCTGCAGCTACATTATAAATTTAAAACAAATGCCAAATTCAATTCAATTCAGCTTTATTTGTTTAGCCCTTTTACAATGTCTATTGTGTCAAAGCAGCTTCACATAAATGGTCATAGTAACTGGATCAGGGTAGTTCAGTTTTTAGTGTTTGAGTTCAGTTCAGTTTAGCTCAGTTCAGTGTGGTTTAAAATCATTACTGAGTCCCCAAACACTGAAGAGCAAATTCATTGATGCGTAGCTCTACAGATCCTGAACCGTGCAAGCCAGTGGCGACAGCAGAGAGGGAAAAAAAACTTCACCGACACGAGAGTGCAGAAAAAAAACCTTGAGAGAAACCAGACTCAGTTCGGCACGACCATTTTAATTTCTCCGCTGGCCAAAAGTCTTGTGCAGAGCTGTAGTCTCAGCGGTGGAGGCTGTAAGCTGGGCCACAGCGAAGACTCGTTTGTCCCTGGAGCGCCACTGGAATCAGTCTCATGCTCTCCATCTGAGGTCTTTGCACATTTACAATGTTCGCTGCTGAAAAAAAAACTCTTTTTACTGGGGACTGAGATGGCTGATGTGGAGAGGAAAGCCTTTCTTAAACCAGAGAGCAGCATGTACAGAGTTGCTCAATAGACCTTTGTTTCAGTGGACTAGCCACTGGTATAAAATACTGATTATAATATATGACATAATAAGCAAATTATTAAAAAAAGATGCATAAACTTAATTGAAACAGAGAGGGTAAAAAAGGAACAATCTAATACCTGGTTCTCTAACAGCACAACTTTCTCTTTCAGTCTGAAAAACATCTTCACACTTTCGCTATGAAACACTGATGGACCATGTGAACTCCGTAGCACTCGTCAGAGCAAGCGCAGCTGCCAATCCTCCGATCAGTGTTGTTTGGCCTAATAATAGCTTTATGCATATAGACATCTGTGACAATAGTTTTTCACTGTGCTGCATCATACTCGTTGTTCTGTTAGTGTAATGCCGAGTTTAGACTGCATCATTTTCAAAGTAGTAATGTCATGACTGTTCTTACACTGCTTGACTATCTGGGATAACATTTGGACGCTGTTGTGTTTTAATTTGCAAGATGAATTGGTGAGGGGTTTCAGACTGCACTTTAAAATAGGAAAAATCTCTGACAACTTTGCCTAAACTAACAGCCAAACACAGGCGAGACTAACAGTTTATATTTTGTTATCAACTACATAATGAGAAAGAGGCCTTTAGTGGGGTAGAAAATTTACTTATTTTGCTCACCTGGGTTTTGATGGGAATCAGTAATTTTTCTTTAACTTTTTTCTTTTTTTGATCAGGTCGTGATATTGCTCAGATGACGTGTCAAACTGACATGGGTGCTCTTTCCAAATTTCTGCTAGTTTTTCCTCCATTTCTTGGGTCTAAATAAACTGAAAATGAGTGCTTATAACTTCTCCCTCATCCTCCCGCTGGCCTGCAGATGCCCATCCTAGAGGATGCTGCTCTCTCATTGGCTGTAGGTGCTCGCTGATGTTATTTTTAATCAGAACACATTTCACATGGCATGATTTGAATTGCTGACAGGTCCAGATTAGAGCTGTAAGCGGGCCATAAAAGTAAGGCCTGATAGGGTCCGAGTCCGACAAGTACATTTTGATTGACAGCTTTATAAAGCCCGAACCCATTTTTAACCGACATTATTCAAATGTGCACATGCATACAGCTCTTTTGCCTCATTTCATGAATGAGTCATTCATTTGTTTTTTATGTGTTTATATGTGTGTCATTTATTTATAACAAACTTAGGCTATAGGCCACTTAGAAGATGGAACAAAGAAATAAAATAAGTCCTCTGTAACATCGTAACATCTCAGCACTCTAAAAAAAGCCTACGTACCTTTTGGTATCTTTAAATTGGCCAACACACCAATAAAAATACCAGTTAAGTCTTTCTTAACATTAAAATAAATGATAAATTATGATGGGTATTTGGCAATAATAAAATTAAGACAAAGGTTTTGCCGGATTTGTTTCCCCACTTCTCTTCAAAATCTGGCATTAAGTGACAGTGAAGTTGATTATTAAAAGAATTGTGCAAACATTAGCCTATATAGGCTTACTTTGTCTACATTATGATTTTATGTTTAATGTTTAATTCTAATTTGAAAACCCTTTACTCACCAAGATTAGGCTACATGTTTTTCTAGAGGAACATTATTGAATCCACTGTATATGGCTTTAGCACAGTCCTGCACTCACTGAGTAGCACTGAACACCCTTTAACTGCTGCTGCTACTGGCTGTGATGCATACTGTTCTGGCTAATTTTGCAAGTTTTGGGTGGGATTGTTTGTTCATCATTTAATGTTGTAACAAACGATTTGATTACTTTCCCGCGCTAATCGAAATTCATCACATCACGTCTAAAATGATGGAAATTAAGCCTGAACCCACCTGAACCCATCGGGTTCGGGCAAAGATCTTCAGCTCTAGTCCTGATATGTAGCCCGCCAAATATCTCATGGGTATCAGCAACTCATTTGCCATTTTTTCAGATCGCGTCTTTGATTGTTCACAATGTGTGATTTGTTACTTGCTTGAACAAGCACGGATTTGCCTGTGATTTCAGGCATTTGTCTGTGATTTCTCAAAACCTGTCGGCGATTCAAAATCGGGGCTAAAACCATGCAGTTTGAACTCGGCATAAGTAAACGTCTTTTTGCAGTGTTGGCACACACCTCACTGCTGTCATTTTAATTTGCCGCCACACCTCTTGCTCACTGCTGATGTGCAGGTAAAGCGAGTTTGAGCCTTTAAACATGGCGCCCCCTCTGTTCAAAACAAGTATCGTGATTCGTTCAACATTTTTACCGATTTGAATAGTCACATATTTGAATTGATTTTCAACCAGCTCATGGTGAATCGCTACATCCCTACTCTCAAAATGTTTGCTGTGACTAAAGTTTCAATATGCAAAATATGCAAATTAGGATTGAAAGCTACCCTGAAGGCAACTCAAATTTCAATATTTATCTCTAACAAAACTGCATTAGCATCATCCATCCTTATTTGGTTTCCTTGTCTGGAAGGGAGGCTCATTTTAACACGCAACTCCTTTTCTGTTTCAAGAAAAAAAGTCATATGGGTCTGAAACAGCATGAGGGGGAATTAATGGTTAAAATGGGTAAACCATTCATGTCAGACACGAGCAGACCTGCCACACACACATAGCAAAACATTCAGCATGTGTTGGGAAAATCGTCATGTCCAAACTTGTACGTGTCCTCCGTTTAGTCTTAAATGAATTTCTGCTGTCGCTTGTTCGGCCGCACCTAAAAGCCTGAAGGCACAGAATCTAGGCATGATTTTACCCGTTAGATTCACTGTCCTTTCTTGTCATCACTGTAAAGCAAGCAACCGTTACAGCTTCACAACTGCAGCTTCCTGACAAATATATAACTCACTAACAAGCGTTTTCTTTCTGGTTAGCGATGTGATGGGTGTCGCTGTGGTTTTTCCAGCTGTCATGTTTGTTTCTTCAGTGTTTGTCATGAGTGTAACAGTAAGACTGTAGTTTATCCTTTGCTGGTGGTTCTTGTGAAATCGTTTTTTGGCAGGCTGTTAATGTTGAGTAACACTTGCGCACTGAAGGCCTGTTCTCACTCACCAAACTCGAATTTGTCAGAGACCATCACTGCATGTTTTTTTTGTAACGTGCAAACGGACACATCTGCTGTTTGCGCAGACATTGACGTGGCTGCGGTGATTTATACGTTCAATTCAGTAATAATTCTGTAATTGTCTGGGGTGTTGGGGCTCTTTTATGAGCACACTGAAAATGATGGTTGACGTTGTGCTTTCACACTGACAGGATGTTCACTGTGTTTTTTAGCATTTTAAGTCTCTTAGTCTTACCAAGGCTGCCGTTCATTTTCCTTCGGCTTAGACCTTTTATTTATCAGGGGTTGCCACAGCAAAATGAACCGCCAGCATATGTTTTAAACAGCGGATACCCTTTCAGCCACAACCCAGTACTAGGAATCACCTATACACTCTCGCATTAGGCAGGGCCGGTATAAGATTCTGACAGTATAATAACCTTGGATAAAAATATCACGGTTTCACAGTATTGTGGTAACTGCTCTAAAATGTATTCTTTTTAAATGTTTGGTCAAAAACTACAAATCTTTCCGCTTTGAACACAATATATTTTAATTTTAGAGTCTTTTATAATATTTTGGAGTAGTAAACATGTCAGGCTGAATAATTAAAATGAATCATTGACTTCTGCTGTCTTCATTAGTTTTAAAAGCACAGATTTCTTTACAATTTAAAACAGCATCTTTGGAAATATTTTCTGCTGGAGATACTGTTGTCCTAAAAAACAAAAACAAAAAAACTTACACATACCTTAGGAACGGTACAGCAGAAAATTTTGGTGCTTTTAAAACCTTGACTTTTCCAAACCCTGGTATTCCTTGAAAACGGTTATAGTCCCATACCTTATTCACACACACTAATACACTATGGCCAGTTTAGCTTATTAAATTCACCTATACGCATATCTTTGAACATGCAAACTCCACAGAGAAATGCCACCTGACCCAGTCAGGACTCGAAACAGCGAATTTCTTGCTGCAAGCCATAGTGTCATAGCCAATGTGCCGATCAAGGCTGCATTTATTCTATCAAAAATATAGTTCAATATGTTACGTGTATTTCTGTGATGTCAAAATGTAGTCTTCACTGTCACATGATCCTTTACATCATACTGAAAACATGGTGCTCAAACTTTTCTGATTATTATTAATGTTTACATTTTCAGGATTCTATGATGAGAAAAGCCTGTATTTAAAATAGATAAAATAGAAATCAGACTAAGCTAAAGGAAAATTAATGAACATATAGTGATACATTTAAATGAAATGAATGCAGGTTTATACAATAATGGAAGAATAATAAACTACAATAAGAGTAGGAAAAGTTCAAATGAAGGAAAATAAAATATTTTCTTCTAAGTACCAAGTTAAAGAAATGATCAAATAAAAATTCATTTACTCGCCTGTTTAAACCTGTTTGACTTTCTTTCTTCTGTTGAACACAAAGAAAGTTATTCTGAAGAATGCTGGGAAAAACAGTCGTTGACTTCCATAGCATTTTTGTAATCCTGTGTACTACTACACTTGATTTTGGTTTTATTGTAAAAGAAAAAAAAAACTTAAACCAAATTATAAATCTCTACAAATGGTTGACATTTTACAAGTATGGATTGTGTTGAAAAAAAATGCATTGAGTGTGTCAACTAGTGACATTAGGAGTTCAGAAATGCAATCCAAGAACTTTTTTGTTGGTGGGGCAGTTAAAAGGTTAATTTAATTCCTTTTACGATATGTATATGTTGTCAATAAATTCTAGTATTACGGTCTCTTGTAAACTTGCAACATAAATGCCATGTGAAAGCAGCCTAATTCAGCCTCTATGCCTTTCTCTGTGTGCAGGTTTGGAGTCCGTATAAGCAGCCAGACAGTTTAGGAGATCTAGAAGGCCTGGTGGAAGACAAGTCTCGCTCTCTCTACACTCATGAGGAATACATAAGCCTGGTGCTCAACAGCGGGACCGGCCTGTCACACGATTATGTCAGCCAGTCAGTGCAGGAAGACCCTCGAATGATGGCCTTTTTTGACTCACTGGTTCGGCGTGAGATCGAGGGCTGGAGCTCGGACTCTGACAGCGATTTGAGCGAGGGTGCGATTCTGCAGCTGCATGCCAGAGCCCGGCGGTCGACCCGCTCCACACGATCCACACCACGATCTCCTGCTGCTGTGTCTGCCGCTCATCATAGCGACTCCGAACACTCGTCTTCATCTTCTCTAGCGGGACCTGATGTGTCCGGGAGCGAACGGACGGATCAGGATAGAAGTGGGTCACAGAGGAGCCGGGCCAGACCACGTGCGTCTGCGTTTCTGCTTGATCTTGTGAACGAGGATTCAGATTCCAGTGGGTTTTGGTTAGACCCGATGCCCCGTCCCAGATCCCCTAGCCCACGTGAAAACTCAAGTCTTTCTAGCCACGCCTCCTCAGCGGGCGTAGCCTCCAGTTCAAGCTCCTCCCCCAGCTCATCTTCTAGCTCCTCCTCCAGCACTGATGGAGTTGACGAGGAGCTGCGCAGGAGCAGGATGCGACAGCGCAATGCAGCCAGATGGCGCCGCCATATTGGCTTTTCTCCAAGAGACTCGGCCCAAACACTTCACAGCGCCACAGACTCCTCCAACTATCCCAACATTTCCATCCACGATCAGTCGTCCCCCTCTTCGTCCTCAGGTGACGAAGATCGGCCTTTCAGAAATCGTGGAAAACAAAAGCCAAGTCCGTCGCACTTATCTGACAGGCAATCGCAGTCCAGATGTAGGCGCCGCATCACTTCTTCCTTCTCAGGGGCTGGGGACGGCCCTTTGGAGAGGGCGAAATCCCGAGCAGGCTTTCTGGCGGAGTCTGGGGAGGAACTGGAGCGAGGGAGAACTAGCGGAGAAGAGTTGAGTACTGTGGAGGATTTAAACCTGACACTCAGCAGTCGGACCACAGCGGCTGGTGTTAACGGACGTCCACATATTGATGAGAACTGTGGAGACTCTTTACACCCAGAATGCTCTGGGGTAGAACTCGGTAAGAGCGCTGGTGATTCCAGGACCCAGGGGGAGCCCTCTGAGCGGGAGATCACCAGTGTTGCTGGGAAACGAACTTGTTCGGACTCAGGAGACGAGGATGATTCTCCATCGGAGAAGAGGGCGAAGACGTGGTGATGTCACAGCACAACTCACTGGCTCAGAGTCAAACTTGTGTTGAGTTGTTCATCCTTAGACTCTTTTTGGTTTATCATTTCTGAACCAAGTTCTCTTTTTCTCTTTATATGATGTCATGCGTTCTGGGGTCACACCGCAGTGATGACACTAAAAAAAAAGAAGATATTAGTGAAATTATGTTATTTGAGGGAAAAAAAATAACTGCAGTGTTTTTGTTTTCATGGTATTTTAGTTCCATTGAACCTGTAACTTTTATGTTGGGGTGGTTCTGCATTGTTTTTGTTTTTGGAGAAGAAAAGGGATTTGAGAGCATTTCTGCAAGAATGCTGCTTGTGCGTTTATGTCAGTGGAACTGGGATGGAGAAGGGAGGGAGGGGGTGAAAACAGTGTTTCCATGGTAGCCTCATTGAGCAGCAGCTGTTTGAGTTGTGCATTAAAGTTCTGTTCCAGTGTTTCCACAGAAAGCCTTATGTCATGATTCTTCTTTCTCATCGGATGCCATTGTGATCTTCAATGAGCATGAAGTTGCCTGCTGTAATTTCTAAATGAGCGTTTTCTAGGATATTGCAATGTGAGAATCATCGCCATGGTGATACATCAGTATCGGCTCTCCATCTGTCTAATGGAGTGTATTGCAGGGCCAAGTGCAAGATGTATGAGAGCATGCCGACGCTGGCCACTTTATTAAGTACACCCTAATTGAACATCTTTTTGTAATGTAATGTGTATTTATATAGTGCACTTATTGTGTATGAATATACACTCAAAGCACTTTAGGATCATGAGCACATTCTCTCCACACCACCACCAATGTGCAGAATCCACTTGGATGATGCAACGGCAGCCACAGGAAGACGCCAGTGCGCTCACCACACACCAGCTATTGGTGGAGAGGAGAGACCGAGACCATGATTGGTAAGGGCCTATTGGGAATTTAGCCAGGACACCGGGCTTACACCCTTACTTTTTACCAGAAGTGCCAAGGGATTTTTAATTACCACAGGGAGTCTCATTTAAATGATTTAATGTCTCATCCGAAAGATGGCGCCCACTGACAATATAGTGTCTCCTTCACTATACTGGGGCATTAGGACTCACACACAGGTTGAGGCTCTGCCAGCTTCAGTGAGTAATCGGTCTTGGGCTGGAGGGTGATATGGCTGTGGCAACTGCCTTAATGTCTTTACAACTGCCTTAATACTTTATTCCACATTGATCTGATTGCATTGACTGTCACTGCAGATTTCTCGGCTGCAAATCTCCCATTCTAGCACATCCTAAAGGTGCTTTATTAAGCTGCTTTTCCTCAGCACAGTAAGGTACAGTCTGCTATGACTCTGCTAAAAATGGTTGTGATTGTTTCTATAGTTGCATCACCTCTACTACCTCACTTTTTTATTTCAGGTCATCCCATCTGCTACCAGTGAAAGAAACTCATGGACCTCTTGTGCTGACACTGATGGTGCCATTTAAGGTGACTTTTTTTTTTTCTTGCAGTGATATAAAAAACTGTTTAGTCATGTGAGCCAACAATACAGCAGGCCAATCAGTAATCAGCGGTAAGCATTCATCATGCTCACCATTGGTGGTACAAAGAAGTACTAGGTACATAATGCAAAAAACACAAAATAAATTGTTCCAAATTTAGATATACCATGCAGTAAAAAAAGTGACTTTATATTGAGGTCTGGTGACTGTTGAAGGCCATTTGAGAATGCTGGAGTTATTGTTTTGTTCAAGAACCAGTTTGCGATAATTTGGACATTTATTTCATCATTTACAATGCATTGGGAAAGTATTCTTAGCACTTCACTTTTTACACTTTTTTTTATGTTACACCCTTATTCCAAAATGGATTAAATTAATTTATTTGCTCAAAATTCTACACACAATACCCCATAATGTCAATGTGAAAAGACTTTTTGAAATATTTACAAATTTATTAAAAATAAAAAACCTGAAAAATCACATGTACATCAGTATTTACAGCCTTTGCTGTGAAGCTCTAAATTGAGCTCGGGTACATTCTGTTTCCTCTGATCATTCTTGAGATGTTTCAGCAGCTTTATTGGAGTTCACCTGAGGTAAATTCAGTTGATTGGACATGATTTGAAAAGGCAGACACCTGTCTATATAAAGTCCCAGGGTTGACAGTGCATGTCAAAGCACAAACCAAGCATGAAGACAAAGGAATTGTCTAATTGTCTGTAGATCTCAGAGACCGGATTGTCTCAAGGCACATAGCTAGGGAAGGGTACAGAAAATTTTCTGCTGCTCTGTCAGTTCCATTTAGCACAGTGGCCTCCATCATGCGTAAGTGGAAGATGGTTGGAAACTCCAGGACTTTTCCTAGAGCTGGCTGGCCATTTAGGCTAAGTGATCAGGAGAGAAGGGCCTTAGTCAGGGAGGTGATCAATAACCCGATGGTTACTCTGAGCTTCAGCGTTCTTCTGTGGAGGGAGTAGAACCTTACAAAAGGACAACCATCTGTGCAGCAATCCACCAATCAGGCCAGTATGGAAGAGTGGCCAGACGGAAGCCACTCCTTAGTATTCAATTCAATTCATCTTTATTTCTACAGCACTTTTACAATGTAGATTGTTCCAGTAAAGGTCACTAATCAGCCCGCCTTGAATTTGACAAAAGTCATCTGAAATAAAGTTCTCTGTTCTTATGATTCTTTGGAGTGAATGCCTGATGTTAAGTTTGGAGAAAACCAGGTACCGCTCATCACCAGGCTAATAGCATCCCTACAGTGAAGCATGGTGGTGACAGCATCATGCTGTGGTGATGTTTTTCAGCAGCATGAATTGGAAGACTAGTCCGGATAGAGGGAAAGAAGAATGCAGCAATGTACAGAGACATCCTGAATGAAAACCTGCTTCAGAGTGCTCTTGACCTCAGACTTGGAGTGACGGTTCATCTTCCAGCAGGACAATGACCCAAAGCACACTGTCAAAATATCAATGGAGTGGCTTCACAACAACTCGGTGAATGTTCTTGAGTGGCCCAGCCAGAGCCCAGACCTAAATCTTATTGAACATCTCTAGAGAGATGTCAAAATGGCTGTACACCGTTGCTTCCCATACACCTGATTGAGCTTGAGAGGTACTGCAAAGAGGAAGACTTGAGGCTGTAATTGATGCTAAAGGTGCATCAACAAAGTATTGAGCAAAGGCTGTGAATACTGATGGTCATGTGTTTTTCCATTTTTTATTTATTTATTTATTTTTTAAAAATTTGCAACAATATAAAAAAATCTTTTTTACATTGTCATTATGGGCTATTGTGTGTAGAATTTTGAGGAAATAAATGAATTTAATCCATTTTGGAATAAGGCTGTAACATAAAATTGTGGAAAAAGTGAAGCGCTATAAATATTTTCCGAATGCACTGTATGTGCATTATATCTCTGAAAGTAGCCATCACAGGATGAGTAGACTGTAATGGGATTGACATGGTCAGAACAATACTCAGGTTGGCTGTAGCATTTAAATAATGCTTAGTTTGTACTAAAAGACCCAAATTGTGCCAAGAAAATATCCCTCCCTCAGAACATTACACCACCAGCAGCTTACATTGTTGATTCAAATCAGAACTGATCAATCCTTTATATAGCTTGCGTTCAATTCTGATCCTACCCTCTGTATATTGCAGCAGAAGTTAAGACTCATCAGACCATGGCCCTGTTCCATAAACCAAGTTTAGAGAAAATGTCTGGCTTATTTTGGTAAGTCAGGTTTATTAATGGTGGATTCTGTTTCATAAATCAAATTTACGATAGTTCAAACTCAGTTACTCTGGTAACTTTTGCTGGGAAACTAGCCTGCCTGGGGCAGTTTAACACTCAGGCTGAGTCTTAAGTTCATCCTTAGTCAAAGTAATGTTACTATTTGCCTGTCGTAATTTGATGCCATTTTAATTCACTTAACCATTTAATAATGATTAAAACTTTATAGTCACTTAATAGTAAATATATATATACCAAACATATATATATTTTTATGTTTCTGTTGTTGTTGTTTTTTCCCCCCTGTTTTTTTTATTTAATATTTTCCCCCAACATATTAATTTGGATATACTAATTTTTGGACTGTGATCTTTGGTTTATTTTTTTGTTAGATTAGTTCCAAATTTTGCTTCGGTACTGAATAATCTAATGTATATTCACTAATTTATTATTGTAAAGCATCCTGTAGAAAATATTAATTTAAATGAGAGATTTGTGAGGGATGTACTTAGCAATATACATTTATTTATACAAAAATTGGATAAAGAAAATAATATTAAGCAAGCACTGACTGAAATGAAGAAGTAGGCTACATTTCCTAAAAAAATTTACTTTAAAGCTACAAACCCTGAGTGGAATAATCTTTAACTTGCTGTTATGGGACGAATTTAAGCTTGGACGTATAGTTCGGCTCATTGAAGTCAGGTTTTTGACTTTAATCCCCGCTTTTCTAAACGACTTTTATGAAACAGCCACCAGGAAATCTTTCGACAATCTTATATTGTAATTGTGGTGAGTCTCTGTGAAATGCAGCCTCAGTTTCCTGTTTTCTTCTTCCGCTGCTGTAGCTCATCTGCTTCAAGGTTTTTGTTGTGTGGGTAACACCTTATTTAGAGCATTGTTCATAAGATTGTCATGACACCATCATAACTATGACGTGACGCATTGTATGTATATGAATGAGATTTTATGCATGCTTATGATAACTGTCATTTTGTCATAAACATGACTGTCATGAGGCCATTATAACTGTCGTAATTATTATGAGCTTTTTTTCAATAGAACAAAAATAATTTGTCATTAATTTGTAATTTCTTGGCTAAAGTGTCAATACTCTGTCAAAAATGTTATGTGTCATTAATATTTAATGATACATTCATTTATTAATCACTGTAGAGGTCCTGAAACCTTTATGACAGATTTATGACAACTTCTGTTGTCTTGATAATGTCAAGTTGTCATGACAAAAACATCTCAAACAATGTCACAATCGCACTTAAAAAATGAGATAACTGAGCGAATGACTCTTAATGACAGGGGTCCTAAGCGATCATTAAGTCTCAAGCGTTGTGTCATAATAATAAATGTTTCATAATAGTCTTATGAACACCCCATTCAAGTGAAGTGTTGCGGTTGTGTGTTGTTTGCTGTTCTTTCAGTCCTCTTGATCAGTCTTTTCTCAAATCTCTTCCAGATATCCTCTGATTGTTTGGCAAAGATCACTGACTGCTTTCTTGGATCCCTTTGAATCAAAATCCGGTTACTGAGTCTGTCACATAACCGTTTTCTGTACAGTTCCTGCGGCTGAAGCTGAACAGGTTTGACTCAGACATTTTGAGAATTCACAGAATCACTGTAGCGTTTGTTTAGTAAAAGCCTGTGGATGTGAAACAGGTCTGCCTTTAGGAAATGAACTACAGCTTTTCCACACACACACACACAGACACAGAGGCGGATGTGAGAGCGAGCGAAGAGCAGTTCCAGTAGCCATAAATGGCATGGTCTCTATGTTGTTGAACATAAGGAAACTCCACCCAGCGGTGAGAGCTGTGCCGGAGCGGCTGATTGACAGTTATTTGCTGATGTCATTCATGAGTTGAGCTGCTCAAACACACCCACAGACTGCTGTAAAAGTCTCTATATTCTCTCATGACCCTTGTTTTACAGTAAATCATCTCTAGAGTTGTTCTGGTCTCCAAATCCATAACAGCAGGGTTTGCTTACCTCTGGAATCAAGGGTTCATTTATGTAAGGTTTTTGCTTAAAATTTCTCATGACCAAAGCTGGAAATCATATATAAAGGTGATGTCAAAATTATTAACCCTCCTAATTTTTTTTTATTCTTTTTCAAATATTTCCAGAGAGCTGTTTAATAGAGATTTTTTTTCTACACATTTTAAACATAATAGTTTTTTAATAACTAGTTTCTTTTGTCTTTGCCATGATGACAGTACATAATATTTATTTATTTAGCAAAATACTGGTATTGAGTTTAGGTGCAATTTAAAGCCTTTAAAGGTTAACTAGACAAGTCATTGGGCAACAATAATTTATTCTGTAGCCAATAAAAAAAAAGGTCTCTTAAGAGGGCTTTTAATACTTATTTATTATATTTAAATATTTTTAATATTTAATAATATTTTCTTTTTTTATTAAAAATTGCTTTTATTTCAGCCATGCTAAAGTCAATAAGATTTTAAATATTAAAGAAAAATATTATAGAAAATATTGTGAAAATGTTTGGATTCTGTTAAATGTCACTTGGAAAATAGTTAGATAAAAGTACAAATTTCACAAACAGGCTAATAATTTTGCCTCAGCTGTATATAATCATTGTTATACACTAGTTTTTATTCTGTTTTGTTAGATTTAGTATTGCTGGCAGCTGCCCAAAATTCTTGTTTTAATTATTTCAAAAAATCATAAAATTAATTATTATTAGGAGAGGCTGCACAGTGGCGCAGTGGGTAGCACGTTCTCCTCACAGCAAGAAGGTCGCTGGTTTGAGCCTCGGCTGGGTCAGTTGGCTTTTCTGTTTGCATGTTCTCCTCGTGTTCCCATGGGTTTCCTCTGGTTGCTCCAGTCTCTCCCACAAGTCCAAAAACATGTGGTATAGATGAATTAAGGAAGCTAAATTGTCTGAGTGTGAATAAGTGTGTATGGATGTTTCCCAGTGATGGGTTGCAGCTGGAAGGGCATCCACTGCATAAAACATATGCTGAATAATTTGGCAGTTCATTCCACTGTGGCGACCCCAGATTAATAAAGGGACTAAGCCGAAAAGAAAATGATTGAATGAATCATTTTATGTTATGCCGATATGTTGTACTATTAATAATATAAATGATCATAATTTGGTGGTGTTAATTTATGATTATGTAAAACCAAATGATCATTGATATTTATTGTTAATAATATTCTTATTAAAGATGCAGTATGTAAGTTTGACAACCAGTGGTTGAACTATGTATTGCATTCCTGGAACAAAACACACAGGACCAACAGAAGTGTGCCTTAATATCGAGCCTAAAGACTGTTTTTAACAGTGTTCTAAATAAAACAAGATAGAAGGAAAATTTTCATATTACAAGGAGTTTTTGTTCTAACCAACACCTGGAATTGATATTTTAGAAATAGTTTCTATTTAGTGCAGCTGAACAACAGAAAACTGAGAATGATCGCCTCAGGGTCCACCTCATGTGCTTTATTCAGTGTTAAATACTAACAATGTGAGTTTGAATGCGTTTTTACATGACATTTATTGCCATACTACTGAAAGCTGCAGCAGATAGTTCACCTCAGATCTTAAAAAGTAAAATAAACTGTTTGAAATGGAACTTTAGAACTGTGAAATAAAGCAGGCCAACACATATCAGTGATTCTGCATGTACATATAATAAAGAGGTTTAGATGTATTGATTTGATTATAAACCTTACAATTTCATGAGCGAGTGCATATTCTGTGCTTCTGAATGGCTGTGTTTAAATTTCTGTCGTGTTTCGTCTGGTGCAAACAGCCAAATTGGCAAAATAGCCTAGTAGAACCTTGTAACCCACGTTTTTTTACGTTCATATTATTTATATTATTTGCTTATTAAAAACCTCATGTGGAACTCTGAATCTGCATCTCATTTCAGATTCTGCTACTGTTCACCAGAGGTTGCATTTTGGTCACTGTTTTCCACCTAGGCAACACGGAGAGCTAAAATATAATTGGCTAAAATGGCAGTGGGCGGGTTAAAAGAACCAAAACAAAGACAGACGTTCCTGCATGTGCCGCACATTTTTAAAGCAGAATATCTGACTTCAGCGTTTTATTTTTCAGATAAACAAGAATGTTCACTTAGCATGTTTCTTATATATCTGCAAACATATTATGGTATTTTTATGTTTTAGAAATATCAAAAACATTCATGCATCACCTTTAAAAACTAATTTTATTCTTATTTTTATATTAAATTTGTACTTTTTTTTTAACTTTTCCTCATCTTGTTCTTTTTATTGGTATCATTATTAATATTCATAATAATTTATATTATTGTATTTAATTCATAGATCTTTCTAAAGAGCTAAAGTTAATAAATCTCTTTTTTCTGTGTGGGAGGGCTGACTTGACAATGAAGAAGAAGAAAAAAAACACAGTGTTGTTCATCTGTCTGAATGAGCTGTAACACACTCTGTTATCAACAGAAAATGAACAATATTTACCTTTACTCCTCCTTAAAGTCCTTGTGGGTCATGAAGAGGTTGGTTATTCTTAAACTTCAAAATCAAGCCTATTCAGAAAACCGAGATAATATTTAGCAGGGTTTGCCTTCTTCCGGGCAGCAGCAGCAGCATCTTATCAGGAACACTGCAAAAACAGCTCTTGATACTGTTGAGTTTCACACTGGGGGTGAAAGTGCCAGCTTGATTACAGCCGGAGAGCTTTCCAAAAACTGCTTCAGAATTCAGCCATATGAACACAATCACCCTCTGTTACCAATGTCTGTACATTCATAAATCAAGATTTATTCGATAAGGAAAAATTATTCAAATGCTTATTCTCATTTAAAGCCAATTGGATGTGAAAAACATTACTTGAAGTTAAAATTATTATCATTGAAATATTTCTCGAATGATGTATAACAGAGCAAGGAATTTTTCACAGTATTTCCTATGGACCATTTTGAGGGATGTAAATAATAACATTGGTCCTGATGTACTATTTCCTGTATTACATTTAGAATTTCCATAACTTCCAAGAAAAAGGTCCACATATTGCTAAATAGTGTTATGGCAGCTGTTTTTACATTAAGATATAATTAAATCGCCTCTGGTTAATAGTTGGGTAACAAGCAGGAAATGTTTATGGGCCAGTGACAGCCCTGTTAAAATGGTCTATAATATTTTTTCCTCTGGAGAAAGTCTTATTTGTTTTATTTCGGTAAGAAGAAAAGCAGTTAAGGTCAAGAATATTAGCCTCTTTAAGCAATGTTGTTATTTAATGTGCAAAGAACAAATCATTGATATACAATGATTTGCCTAATTACCCCAACTCGCCTGATTAACCTAGATAAGTCTTTAAATCGCACTTTAAGCTGAATACTAGTATCTTGAAAAAATCTAGTAAATACTGTCATATTCCAGTAAAGAAGACTAAATCTTAGAAAAAAAATCTTAATTCAACAAAGTATGTCATGCAGAACCACCAACCTATCAGTATTTGTATCAGCAATTTTAACGCTGGAAAATAAGCTGTGGGGTGAGAAATTAGAAGGTTGTTCAGAAATGGAGAAACAATTGTATCTTTATTTAGCAACATTGAGATATTTGCACTGAAAAACAAGACAAGTGTCTGTGATCGGTGCTTGTCTGTTAGAAATTGTGTGTGAGGCTGAGTGAGAAAGCGAGAGAGACTTTTGACTTTTAAAAGGCAATTTATTTTACCATTAAAAACATTCATAAAAAATAATTGTTATTACATCGTATATATTTTTTTTTTTAAAGCTGACTTCTACAAAAAATAAACCTTTATTAACAAAAAACCCTATTTTTTTCATCAAAACTCAATTCATCACTGTTCATCTGAGGGGATTCATGTTCTAGATGAATTCTAAATGCCACAAAAGCCTTAAACAGATTAACCACATTCATTTTCTTGACTTAAGATTCAGCTCTGTAGGCCTGGTGCCTAATTTTGCCTTTCCAATCACAAAATTGTTGTGAGAATTCTTACACTCATAAATGAAAGTATTTAAATTTTGTAATTCACTTTATTTTTTACCATATCAAAGATCCCAGTAAATGAAAAAAAAACATTTTTAGATGTTTTTTTTTTTTTTTATCAGTATTGTTAGTTTTTAAGATATCTATAAGCTAGTGTGCTCCAAAGCAGTGACAACATTTCCATTTAGAAGATTCAAAATGGATATAAACATGTAAACACAACCACAGCCATTTCACCCTGTAGCCCAAAACCAGTTACTCACTGAAGCCAAGCATGGCTGAGCTTGGTTAGTACCAGGATGGGTGACCACATGCAAAACTAGGTTGCTGTTGGACGTGATGTTAGTGAGGCCAGCTAGAGGGCGCTCAACCTGCGGAGTCCTAGTGCCCTGGTAAAGTGAAGGGGACACTATACTGTCAGTGGGCGGCGTCTTTCAGATGAGAAACTGAGGTCCAGACTCTCTGTGGTCATTCAAAATCCCATGGCACTACATTTGATGCACTTGAGCTCAATGACTTTCACTGGCAGAGCATTGATAACACAAACCTATTGGCTGTTTTTAAAAAAAGAGGAGGGGCTACACTATGTCTCACCCTCTCTTTGTGTTTCGGTTGAGATTACGTCATACACTGAATAAAAAAATCATATTTTAAAGCACTTCACAACCTTTGAAAATATCTCGATTAATAACAGTACATTTAACTCAAGCCATTTTGTAAATACTAGTTCCTTATTTTTAACAAGAGCACAACATATCTGTAGGAATCCACACATTGTCAAATCATTCAATATTCTTGACGTTATAAAAAACAAAACTCAAATAGATTCTCACTTTAATTAAACTCTTTAAAACTTGCACCACATCTCGACAAACTTCACCCTCTATCTACATAGGAAAGGTCTCAAACTCAATTCCTGGAGGGCCGCAGCTCTGCACAGTTTTGATCCAACCCTGTCAATCACAGCTTATTAGTTCAATCTGTTGTGTTTGATCAGGGTTTGAGCAAAAATGTGCAGTGCTGTGGCCCGCCAGGAACTGAGTTTGAGACCTACTGTATGCTATAGAGAGAGGGATGGACCACCAGGAATGCTGATGATGAGGCCCATCGTTTAAAATGTAGTCTCAGACCCTTTGGTTTTAAGTGGTCTAAGAGTGTAGTGGATTATACAAGGTTTGTTTGGGTAGTTCCCCAGCTGTCTTTCTTCTCTCTGGTTGTAAGAAATGTGACTGGTTTTAGTAAAAAGGAGTAAATAACCTGTGGCTCCTGTTTATCTTGACCTCACTGCTGTTTTTTCGTTGCTGGTGCTGATAATGTTAGCGGTTATGTTGATGTTTAGATTACATATGAATCATTTGAATAATTTGTGAGCAGATAAATATGTGAATGTTGAGCTTGGCACAAATGCAAAAAGGTCCCAGTGTAAACATTGCTCTGACTAATCTTCATAATCTTTAGAGAAAGCAGATTCACTCTATCTAATGCAAGACTATATACACTGTATGTTCAACATTAGACTTCTTAAGTTATTTTAAACTTGCAGTGTTGTTTTTAAATGTGTTTTTATGGTTTTGGTACAGATTTGTTTTTTTTTTTTATTTGAAGTTAAACCACAAATTAACTATATTTTAACCAGAAAGTTTGTTGTAAAACTGTAGCTTGAATTTGAACCAGACTTAAATTGTTGACTAATGTAATAACTTTAATTCAATTCATCTTTATTTCTATAGCGCTTTACAATGTAGATTGTGTCAAAGCAGCTTAACATGGAAGTTCTAGTAAATTGAAACCGTGTCAGTTCAGTTTTCAGAGTTGAAGTTCAGTTCAGTGTGGTTTAATTCTCACTGCTGAAAGTCCAAACACTGAAAAGCAAATCGATGTGCAGCTCTACAAGTCCCAGGCGAGACAGTGACATGGAACAAAACTTCATCAACTGACGAAAGTCAAGGAAATAAAACCTTGAGAGAAACCAGGCTTAATTGGGCACGATTATTTCTGCTTAGGCCAAACTTCTAAATTAAACAAAACCTAATAAAAGTGGGATTGCTTATTATTTGTATACTTCTATTTATTTTACTACCAGTATTGAGGAAAGATGCTTTAAGTAATGCATTATGATATTGAGTTACTTTCCAAAAAAGTAACTAGTTACGTTACTATTTGTAACTTGTAATTTGTAAATAATTTTTTATACCTTTGCTGAGGCTTGATCTCTTTCAGAACTTGTAGGGTATTTATATAGAGTTAAAGTCAAAATTAGCAGCCCTCCTTAGATTTTTTTTTTCTTTTTTAAATATTTTCCAAATGATGTTTAACATAGCAAAGGAATTTTCAGAGTATGTCTGATAATATTTTTTTCTTCTGGAGAAAGTCTTATTTCTTTTATTTCAGCTAAAATAAAAGAAGTTTTTAATTTTTTAAGAATGATTTTAGAGTCATAATTATTAGCCTGGGCGACGCAGTGGCTCAGTAGGTTGTGCTGTCGCCTTACAGCAAGAGGGTCGCTGGTTCGAGCCTCAGCTGGGTGAGTTGGCATGTCTGTGTGGAGTTTGCATGTTCTCCCTGCGTTCGCATGGGTTTCCCCCACAGTCCAAAGACATGTGGTACAGGTGAATTGGGTAAGCTAAATTGTTCGTAGTGTATGAGTGTGAATGAGTGTGTATGGATGTTTCCCAGAGATGGGTTGCAGCTGGAAGGTCATCCACTGCGTAAAACATATGCTGGATAAGTTGGCGGTTCATTCCACTGTGGCGACCCCAGATTAATAAAGGGACTAAGCCGAAAAGAAAATGAATGAATAAATTATTACCCCCTTTAAGCAAATTTTTTTTCTCGATAGTCTACAGAACAAACCGTGGTTATACAATAACATGCCTCATAAACTGCCTAGTTAACCTAATTAAACTAGTTAAGCCTTTAAATGTCACTTTAAGCTGTAGAAGTGTCTTGAAAAATATCTAGTAATATATTATTTACTGTCATCACGACAAAGATAAAATAAATCAGTTATTAGAGATGAGTTATTAAAACTTATGTTTAGAAATGTTGAAAAAATCTGTTAAACAGAAATTGGGGACAAAATAAACGGGGGGCTAATAATTCTGACTTCAACTATATATATATATATATATATATATTTTTTTTTTTTAAATGGAGGAGCTCTGCATCTAACAACAACCTTTTACCTAAATTTACCTTTAAAAAAAAACTTTTTTTTTTTTAAATAATGTTACCTTCTGAGAGGTTCCTGATGCTATACATGCCATTTATACTTTTGTATTTTTGTCTTATTAGTTCAGTAAAATCACTGCCTTTTGAAACTATCCCCTTTTTTTCATGTGTTCAATAAGAAAATTTCCATTACAGAAGTGTAAGGCTCTACCATCTTGGTCTCTGTCTGTTCCCGCAGGGAGCTCATTCTCTCAATGTGATTCAACATGATTACACTAATTTTAATTCAACAAATTATTTAAAAAGGCATACTATTTAATCTGAAAAGTAACGAGTTATAGATATTTTAAGAAGTAACTCAAATATATTTATATATATTTTAAAGTAATGCGTTACTTTACTCATTACTTTAGAAAAGTAATAGGCTATTACGTAACCCACGTTACTTGTAATGCGTTACCCTCAACACTGTTTACTATTAACTCTATAGGCTATGGTTGTTCATTATTTGCCCAAAACCAAAAAGTGTTATTACAGCTAAAAAAACCCAGCTTGAAAGAAACCAAATTAGCCCGCTTTCCCTCAATGACCTGCTCCTTTAAATTGCTTCAGGAGAAAGTGTTTCCTGTTTACATAATCCCAGGTCAAAAGTTCTCCAGTTTGGTGAATCAGCTGCAAGACCGGCGCTGTTTAACACCGTCTGGCGAAGTTTAACATCTAATTCAGATCTACAGAATAACTTTCCGTTTATGCGAAAGTGAATTTCCATTGTACGGCAAACAACAAAAAACGTCACATGTTAGCGAAATAAGCTCCAACGGTGGGGGACTCCTAAATAAATTTGTCATACGCCAAACGAAAGTGTTATTTGCACGGGCGAAAAGTGTTTTACTGTGTTGATTAAGCAGCGTTAAGAAACAGATCTCACTGTCTGTGCTCTTATCCCGTGACGTCACTTTCCCAAACATTCGCCGCTTGGAAGTTTGTCCATATATGGAAGAGCGATACAGACTACAGCGAGTGCAGAGCGACTGTGCGCTTCTGACCCATGCTCATACTTGCAGGGATAACACTGCTGAAGAATGCTGCTAAAATGTTCCTAGATCAGATCAAACTTAAGTGTTCTAGGTCCTCAAATTTAGTAAAAGAATGACTGATTGACAGACAGGTGCTTTGGTGCAAAAAAGGGAATAT
Organism: Danio rerio; assembly: GCF_052040795.2. NCBI lineage: Eukaryota > Metazoa > Chordata > Actinopteri > Cypriniformes > Danionidae > Danio > Danio rerio. Next base: position 39,034,408 of record NC_141033.1, on the reverse strand, counting down.
AAATACAATTTGTGAGGGTTTCAATGGCTATAATGATTTTTTAAAAGAAAAGAAACTATTATATATATATATATATATATATATATATATATATATATATATATATATATATATATATATATATATATATATATATATTTTTTTTTTTTTTTTTTTACTTTGTATTAACGGCATAAACCCTAAACAAACTAGAAACCATTTAAATGTTCAAGTTATATATCGGGTAATATTAGATTATTAGATTGTTATGTTTTAATGCATTTTAGTTGAAATCTCTTCTGTGGTGGTGGTTGCTATTGTATTTTTTTCTTAAGGGAGACAGACAGACAGATTGATTGATTGATCGATTGATAGACAGATAGATTAATAGACAGACAGACAAATAGATAGATAGGCAGATAAATATGATAGATATGATAAATACGATAAATATTTAAAGATAAATGTCTAGATAAATGTCTATTCTAAAATGGCATGTTGATTGTGAAAATAGTGTTTTATGCCAGAGAAGGCCAGCCTCTGTCATGTTCAGAGGGGAACTTCTGTCCAGCAGGAGGGGTTTACCCTACATGGCAGAGGCATTTAGTCCCAGACTACAGCCTTCTTCGGAATGTTGGTCTGAAGGTTTGTAGAGAGGAGGTGGACTTTTGAACTGATGCCATGCATTTGGGATGTTAAGTAACAGTGTTCAGTTTGACAGCTCTGACAAATGAAGAGTAGCCACTTTTTTGTAATACAGATGTCATTGAATATGTTTAATAGTGTTCTGTGGCATTTTAGATGCCACTGCGCCCTCCCAAAATGGTAATTCGCCCTCCTATTCATCTGTTTGAATCTATTTTCACGGATTTATTGAATCAATTATTTTATTTAATAATCACAATTCTTTTATAAAATTACATTTCACTCAAACTCATACGAAATAAATCCAGAGAATCTGACAATTTTCAAATGGTCTTTTATATTCGTATTTTGTAACATATATATTATAATATATAATAGTAATAATATAATAATAAACTTTATTTGTATAGCACTTTTCCAACATAGATGCAACTCAAAGTGCCTCACAAACAACAACAAAAGCATTAAAATAGACCACAAAAACTTATCACATATACTGAAATAAAAGCATTCATGTACACAAAATGTAAGTATATATCCACATGATCACACACACAATAGTCCTTACATATGCAGGCACACACCATACATTACATACATAAACCTACAACAAAATAGATAAAATGCGTACACCTAACAAACTTGTTTAATCATATGCAATTTTAAAAAGATGTGTCTTAACACGCTTTTTAAAAACATCAATACTTGGGGATTCTTTCACTTCAAGGGGGAGACAGTTCCAAATTTTTGGAGCATAATGGCTAAAAGAAGTGCCGCCAGATCGCATCAGGTTTACAGGATAAAATTCTAAAAGTCCAGCACTAAAGAGCGTAGTAAACGGTTTGGATTATATTTTGTTAAACAGTCAGAAATGTAGGAAGGTGTCATATTATGTAGTGCTTTAAAAACTAATAAAAGAATCTTAAAATCTATCCTTTGGTGCACAGGCAACCAGTGTAATTCTATTAATACTGGTGTAATGTGCTCTCGTTTCTTTAATTTCATTAAAACTCTGGCTGCTGCATTTTGTATCAATTGCAACTTAATTGTAGAACCCTTAGGTAGACCAGTATAGATAGCATTGCAATAATCAAGCCGAGAGAAAATAAAAGCATGAATTTATTTTTTGGCATCATCAAAAGATAGGAAAGAACGAATTTTGGTAACATTTTCTTAAATGATAAAAACATGTTTTTGTAACTTGATTAATATGAGATTTAAAATTAAGATCGAAAATAACACCCAGGTATATATATAAATATAACATATATTATACCTAAAATAGGGTTTCATGGTGGCACAGTGGGTAGCATGATCTCCTCACAGCAAGAAAGTTGCTGGTTCGAGCCTCGACTGGGTGAGTTGGCATTTCTGTGTGGAGTTTGCATGTTTCCTCTGGGTGTTCCGGTTTCCCCCACAAGTCCAAAGAAGTGCTGTCGGTGGATTGAGTAGGCTGAATTGTCTTTTGTGTGTGTGTGTGTGTGTGTGTGTGTGTGGATGTTTCCCAGTGATGGGTTGCAGCTGGAGGGGCATCCGCTGCGTAAAACTTATGCTGTATACGTTGGCAGTCCATTCTGCTGTGGCGACCCCTGATTAATAAAGGGACTAAGCCGAAAAGAAAATGAATAAATGAATTATACCTTAAATAAATAATTGAAGCTGGCAATTCCAATCCAGATTAAGTAAACATTTTTCTATTGAGTGTTCCTTAGGCATTCATCTAATTTATATTTATTTTACAACATGAATAATTATTCTAGAAAGTGACCTTGTAGATGTGCAAAAAGAGACAATAAGATATCCATGGCAATGCATCACATGAACCGTTGACCCTTGTTCAGCCAATGCAGAGCATCAGATACTCACAAGGCAAACATATGTTTGCGTCAGAGCACGCTATGGTGTGTCAGACATGCCATGAATAAACAGAACTAATCATTTCAACCCTGTTCCAGAAATAACCACAAGGAATTAGAGGAGGAAATCTCAACATCTTCAACTTCACAGCTTTCTTGCTGCAGTTAGATGTGATGAATATGAGGGATATCCTCTGCCTGTCTCGGCAGACTTCTTTATGAAGGCCTGACCACATATGGCCTTGATCTGGCACAGCAGGAGCTTCCACTTTCATCTATTCTCATAATTTATAATGGTGTGAAAGTTTCATAGGCTCATTACCCTGTTGGCAAATTCCAGCCCAAGAGAGTAGCGGGCTTTTGGAACACGCTTTTTAGCTGGTGTAAGCTATGCCTGACAAAGGGATAGTCCACCCAAAAATATCAATGCTCTGCTGATTTTCTCTGCCTCATGCAATGCAAGATGTAGGTGACTTTTTTTTCTGTAGTAGAGCACAGCTCAATGTGAGTTAAATTTGTTCATATGTGGGTTTTCCTACTGAAGGGAAAAGGTCACATCTTGGCCTGAGGATAAGTAAATTATTTTAAATGAATAATAATTTATTTTGTGGGGCTGAACTATCCATTTAACAACCATATTCCAAAAACAAGCTTGAACGTCATAAACTGGATGAGGTCTGTTGTGAATCAAAGGTGATTAGTTAATGACCAGTTTGGCCAGAAACCAAACTACCTACCACTAACGATTTGGTGGTAGTCTATTAATGTGAGATTTCCTGGATCTTCGATGTAGTTTTGTATCTCCCACCAACACCCTCCAACCAAAAACCGGAACATAGCGCTGTTACCTGAGACACGGTGAGATGAATCAAAAGGGTGTGGTCTCTTTCAGGGCAATAAATCATTAAAGACCTTTAATAGCAAGAATAAAAAAAACATTATATTAATATTTTAGAATATGAATGCAAACACACTTGCATAATGTACTTAAGTTTTATGCAACAAATATAGCTCCCCTTTAAACTGAGACCATGCAGATACCCCTTACACCAAATCTATAACAGACAGCGATAATAGCCAATCACAGTGTCTAGTGGGCGGGCTTTAAAGCTGTGCGTACTAGCCAATCAGACGCCCTGCGGCGTCCTCCTTTTTTTTCACCGTTACTGTGAAGTTTTTGCTGCCGATGCTCGTGCTGGAGGTTCTGCCTACTCGCCACTCTGGATAGCGGCGGTGAAAAAACGGACAGAGCTAGAAAGACGAGGAGATACAGACTTTGGTGTGAGTGAACGGGGCAGGGAAACGAGGCAGTGACGTTAGTTTCGTGCTCATCGTTTTAAGTGCGCACGGGAGTGTTTACTGCAGCGCTCTGTGTGAGAGAGAGAGAGAGAGACCGGAGGACCGGAGAGAGACGGGGACAGCAGTTCAGAATGGATCACCACCATCCACAACATCACCATCACCATCAATATGATGGAGGAGAGAACGACTATATGCAGCAGGAAGATGACTGGGACCGGGATATGCTGCTCGACCCCGCCTGGGAGAAACAGCAGAGAAAGGTATGCGCTATAATCTCTCAACACCACCGGCTAAAGGTGCAAACAGTCCTAATGCAAACCAGCAGTAAAAATGCATTGTCAAAACGATGTAAGGGCCCCGTGGCGTGCGGTTTCTTGAGTTGTGTGACTGCTGGTGAAATAGACTTTGCAGTGCGACGCATGGATTAATCACTATTTTTGTCTATCGTATTTGTTTATCTTATAGATTGTAGGGCATCTATATTCTCAAACTATCAGCTTTCATTATAAGAAACTTGAGGAACATCTGTTGCGGGATTGCGCATGTTCCTATTCTCTCTTCTGTCTCTCCATTCATTTGAGCATTATCACGGCCCGCCCCCAAGTCAACCGATCCGGACCCTGATCACCGGACACCGAGCGACCACCGCTTCTGCTCACCGCGCGCAACAGATGTCAGCGACAACAGCCTCTGCTCCATGAATGCGGCTCATATGATCCGCTGCGGGCGCGCGCCGAGAGCACGAGCTCACTTTATTTACGCTCTTACGGTGTAACCCATGGATGAGCATCATTGTGGTTCCGATTCCCCTTAACGACTTCAGTCATACGAGGAAATGTCTTTTGAAACAAGAACTGCAATTTCATTGCACTCACTGTCCCCAGCTGTATGTTGCCAAATAATGAGCTAATTCTGATTACAACAGAATAGATGCAGCAAGGGCTTATGATAATGATTTTGGTTTTGCAATTAGGTATATTTGTTTGTTTCTTGTAAATACAGATCAGAAGTTGTGAATTTTAACTACACGTCGTTGTCAAGTGAACAGCGAGTCAGTTAAAAGTTGATCAAATATTAGTTCGTTTATCGATGAAAGTAATAATTTGTGGTTCACTAGCGAGTCAAAATAATGTTGGAACGAGTCATAATTCTTTTTGATTCACTAACATGATTTGTTCAAATGAGTCGTTTGTTTGAGAATCAGAATTTGCTATGTGGTTTGGAATCACCAATGGCTTGGTTCGTTTGGCAGTTGGATTGATTCCTAGACTCGGTAGCGGTGTTACGGTGTACAGTATTTACCAGAAAACAGTCAGAGTGTTTAGGTACATCATTCAGTGTTTATCGGTAGAATAAGTCACGGTTGACAGAAGCGAGAGTCAGTAGATGAGAATCGTTTGTTTCCGGTTTGTGTAACGGTCCAGGTCTAGAACCGGTTCTCGGATGCCAGCTCAGTTAAATGCATTCCGGTAGACAATTAGTTGGGGGAGGGGGATGTTTAACAAATCTCTCGGATGTGATATATTTTTTTTGCACAGAAGTTTAAAAACTATTTGAAATATGAGTGCAACATTTGTCGCTCCCACACTCTTTTCCTCCCCTTTGGAAACGGGGAGGAAAAAGAAAACGAGTGCTGGAATCCGCTGCGGTTTGGGCTGGGCTTGTCAGGGAGCAAGTCTGCCCAAAAATGGTAATAACAGACCCCGTACACGGCTGCTGGAAAACTTTCCCGCTTTTCTTTTTTTTTTCCTTCTTCGAATGCTTGTAGACTCCTGAATGATGTCATCAGCTACCGGCGGGAAAGACTCATGCTCAGGTATGCGGCCAAAGTCGTTCAGTTCAGCTTCAATGACCATAAAACCATGACAAAACCATGTGTCAGGAGTTTTACACCAGAGCAGACATGTTCAGACCTGTATTAGAGAGAAAGTTAAACCCCATCAGTGCAGGATCATCATAGTTTGAATTTTTGCCACATTAACCATTATGCATGCTGTAGTGTTTATGCATGGAGGGTCAAATGGAAATGAGAGATATGCACATCCAGGAGAAGCCCTGAGGTGTTTTTCCCACAGGGATATAGGTACAGCATTGTTTTAGAGCATCATTTCCGACACTGTTCATTAACAACAAACACACACTCGCCTGCTACACACTGCCCATTAAACACCCTCTGTGAACTTAATGGTGTGTGTGTGTGTATATGTGTGTGTGCGCGCGCTTCAGACAGATTGGTTATTGTTTGCATTCTGACAGGACTGAAAGGTCAGTAGAGAGGTAAAATGAAATCTGCAAACACACACTGCAGGTATAGAGAAGGCCCTGACCCCATCTCATAAAAGACATATGGAGGAACTCAAATCTGGAGTGAATTTAAGTTAAGAAAGTGAACGCATGTGAGGAGCCATCTGATCGGTCACAGTTAACTGTATGTTTATGCATGAAAGTATGTCAGCAAGTTCAGAGTGGGCCAATAGAATCAGCAAATCACATTTCCTGCCTATTAACATCTGTGTAGGTCTGTGAGAAATTTAGTGGAAACAAGCCCCTCGGGCTGGACAGGTGTGAGGTGATTCAGCCTAAAACAGCAGCGAGGCCTTGTGAACTCTCACTTCTTTTCTCCTTCTGTGAGGTCAGATTTTCATTTGTACGCATGTCCTTTTCTGACACTTTCTCAGCCAATCAGTTGAGGCTTATAGGGTCTCCTCAGTTCATTCTGTAATGCCATAAGGCTTTCAGTGAGAACATTCAAAGTGTCAGTGAATGTTCTGGATAAATTTACACTGACGTTCAATGGTTTGGTGTCATTTTCACTCTTTTTGTGTGTTCAATAAATTACATTTACAAATGACATTACATTTTACATTTATTTATACAACATTAATGTATTTGACAATAAACAGCAGAAGTAATCCGTATCGTTTTGCTTCAGTATGTCCCTCCATGACTTTAGTTTTGGGCCAAAAACAATACAATGTAAAGTAAAAGCATTTATCAGCTGATATCAATATGGCAGCCAATATATGGTACATCTCTAAATGACACAAGCCAGATTATTGAAACAAATAAAACTCGTTGGTTGGTGGAAATATTCAAATTTGCATTCAAATTTGTGGCCATGATAATTGCCAAAAGACTTACTTAGGGTCAAGATGCATATAATCAGGTGTTAACATATTTACACTCACCGGCCACTTTATTAGGTACACCTGTCTAACTGCTCGTTAATGCAAATTTCTAATCAGCCAATCACACGGCAGCAACTCAGTGCATTTAGGCATGCAGACATGGTCAAGACGATCTGTTGCAGTTTAAACTGAGCATCAGAATGTAGTTGAAAGGGGATTTAAGTGACTGGCTGGTCTGAGTATATCAGAAACTGCTGATCTACTGGGATTTTCACGCACAACTATCTGTAGAATTTAAAGAGAATGGTCTGAAAAAGAGACAAGTTGATGTCAGAGGAGAATGGCCAGACTGGTTCCAGCTGATCGAAAGATTACAACTGATGTATGCAGAAGAGCATCTCTGAACGCACAATACATTCAACCTTGAGGTGGATGGACTACAGCAGCAGAAAACCACACATAGTACCACTCCTGTCAGTTAAGAACAGGAAACTGAGGCTACAATTGGCACAAGCTCACCAAAATTGCACAATAGAAGACTGGAAAAACGTTACCTGGTCTGATGAGTTTCTAATGTAACATTTACATGGTGGGGTCAGAATTTGATGTCAACAACATGAAAGCATGGATCCATCCTGCCTTGTATTAATGGTTCACTTTGGGCCCATTAGTACCAATTAAGCATTGTGTCAACACCAAAACCTACCTGAGTATTGTTGCTGAACATGTCCATCCCTTTACGACCACAATGTACCCATCTTCTGATGGCTACTTCCAGCAGGATACCCCACCATATCATAAAGCGCGAATCATCTCAGACTGGTTTCGTGGACATGACAATGAGTTCACTGTACTCAAATGGCCTTCACGATTACCAGAACTCAATCCAATAGAGCACCTTTGGGATGTAGTGAAACATGAGATTCTCATCATGAATGTGCAGCTGACAATTCTGCAACAACTGCCTAATGCTATCATGTCCATATAGACCAAAATCTCTGAGGTATATTTCCATTACCTTGTTGAAAGGATTAAGGCAGTTCTAAAGGCAACCTAGTACTAGTAAGGTGTACCTAATAAAGTGGCCGGTGAGTGTATTTTCATACATTTACGTTAAAGTATTTTGCGTTTCTGAATTGATAAGTAGTTAAAAACCTCTGTATGTGAGATTTAAAAGCACCCAAGATGCATTAGTGAGCTCTCTAGTATCATTTAGTGAGTTTCCTTAGGAAAATGTGATTTTTGTACTGAAATGTCAAAATTGGTCCTGCAGTGGTTGTGCGGTGTACAGCGGCCAGTTGGCTTAGTTTAAGTGTTCCCTTACTGCAGTAGTTCAGTCTGCCTTGGGCAAGTTTTAAATGTTCTGTTTGCAGGTCTGGTCTGATGACTCCTCTGATAAGAGAGATGGAAATCTTCAGAAACAGGAAAAGGATCAGCTTTAGTGAATGTGAATCAGCCACATAACATTGTGCTCTGAGATCTGTGTCTGATAATCTGCATTGTGTATTTTCTTGGTGTGTGACTTCAGGGTAGTAAAGGGTTATTGTAGTAGGGGCAAAGCCTGCTCTAGCTTTTCATGTCTTCAAGACTAAAACTAAAACTAGAGGCAGTCAATCCTCTGTGTTTCTCTGTGTCTCTCTCACTCATTCACTTTGGGGTAAGTTGAGTATCCCATGGGGAAACACTGGCTGTTTTAAAGCAGGCCTAAAGAGTTTCCTAAAATCTGCCTCAAATCTCAGAACTAAACATAGTTTTCGAAATCATTGTGTAGATGATGCATTTCTACATAAATAGCTTTATTTATTTATTTATTTATTTTTAATGCATAGTGTTGATGAAAAATTCTGTTCCATCTTATTGGTAGCTGCAAGCACAATCAAGTTAGCTCATGTATCCAATAAAGCAACATGTAAGTGGCAGGATAAGTGTAAAACTTTGTGAATGGCAGCTGCTTCAATTACGTGGAGTTCTGCGGGCACAGATGTCGTGTAGGCCTGCATATAAAACACGTGATGTCCCGAGGCGTCATTGCATGCCTGATTTTGCCCTTACCACTTGATGGAAGCTGGCATTTTTAGTTCTTGAGCATAAGCTTCAATTTAGCCAGTGTGTGTTGTACTGACCAAGACTGGTATTTTTAAAGACCAAACCTAAGGATACAGCACAAAAAAAAACACTTTTACGAATTATATTTTTGGTGTACATCCATAACAATGGTGTGTGCTGGGCTAAACACTAAACAAAAGCTGAAGAGCTTATAAAATGTGTAAAATAATCGAAATAGGACTGTAAATTCCTCTTATTCACATCTATTACAAGATTTGTTTTCAACACATGTAAACCGTAATAGTCAACATTGCAACTATAACAAAATAAAAACAGGAATGCTTGATCATTCTGACTCTTTTATGGTTGCATTTTGTGATATCAGGTCCTGTTTTTGGCTTCTAGACGTCTTTGTTTTATTCCTGTTTCAGTCAAAACGCAACAAGGTTTGTTTCAAGGTTTGAATGGCAGCATTCGCACTATTAGCAAACTGACTGGTTTTGACCGGAACACATTAAACCTCACCATATGCTTTATGTAGTATGATGAAAACAGATTTCATTCATTCAAAACGTGATTCATTTTTCAAGGACACAGATATTTTCAGATTAACCTTACCTGTTGTGGGCTCTGAAGTTATTAATTAGTTGCTCTTGCTTTTCTTGAACCCATATGTCTGCAATAATTTACCTCATTGTTTAGAACAATCATGTTCAGTAGAGTTCATGCAGAAACATCTCAATTACTTATGAAGCTGTCAAGAAACTTCCTCCAGTCACAGTGAGCAATTACTGATGTAACTGACTCAGACTACCTCCCTCTCAGAATGCCTATTCATATTTAGCAGGCATGTCATGACATATTAAGCACAAATCCTGAAATACATTGTAATGTTGTTTCTGTAGATACAATCAATTAAATGTTTAATATTTCTAAATGATTTTTAATTTGTATGTGCCCTACACAATTCTTCATGTAACTGTAGTTCTCACCTACATAAAATCTCGTAAATTATTGTACTCCCCCTCAATTTTCATATATTTCTTTAATTCGAAATGTTTATTCTTGTCATTTCTAGCATAGACTGTAAAAGATATGGACGTAGTATCTGTGACGTCACTCATAGGTAAGCACAAATTAAGTTACAAATTAAGTAAGTATAGCCAACAGTCGCCATTTTGTTCGCGCTTCATCACATCGACTGGGGATACCAAACAAGAGCAAAGAGGTGGAGCGTGAGAGGAGCTGCAGATGCCTTATAGCATTTTGCTTAGACAGGCTTTTCTTTTAACAGTTGTAATACATTGAGCCACTAAACATTGTTCTTGCGACATTTTTCTACAGGAGGAAAACGCTAATGACTTCCAAATTCTTTACATAAAGTCTGTGTTAGTAAATGCAAGGCTATTTATGAAATTCAGACATAACACTGTATGACAACGGCTGCGTCCGAAACCGCCTACTACTCAGTAGGTACTGCTTTTAAATTTAAACGTACTACTCGGCTGTTAGAAAAGTACGTTCTATACAGTATGTGAAATTTATGAATGGAATTCGGATGTACTACATCCGCCATCTTTCATAGTCACGTGACCTACCTGCGTCAGTTTCGTCGCTTTACTCTCATTCATGAATTCGCTCGCGGGGCATCATGGGATAGCGCAGCGTGCATGGGATGCGCACTTTAGAATCTCGCCGGAAGTAGCAAGTCATCCAGATACTTCTCGCATACTGATTTTCGAATTCTATGAATTCGGCCATACTACTCGGCTCGCATACTGATTTTAGCGTACTATATAGTATGGAAGTATGCGGTTTCGGACGCAGCCAACGTTTCAAATGACTGTTCTATAGCATACAGCTAATCAATCTGTCAGAATCTGGAGTGCTTTACAGATCTAAAGGAAATTATAAATGATAAATTATCTTAATTAAAACAAATACATTTATAGATATGATGTATAATTTTATTCACCTGGGAAATGAAGGGAACTTGAATGGTTTGTGAGCACAGTTAAGTGCTCACAGCATGCCATATCTTCTGATAATTGTAGGAAATAAATCCAAAAGGCAATTGACTGTGTAAAGCTACATTAAAAAAAATAAATAAAAAAGATGTTTATGTTGAGTTCAGCAGCTAATCTGCCAGATTGACATGACGGCGACCAGCGAGACTTAGCTGTCATTTAAGTGGCTATGTCCTTAGTTATGCAGACTTAATAAAGTTGAATAAAAATAAAACAGATGATTTATAAAAAAAAATCACCCCCTTCATAGTTGTCATGAAAGGTAATATTAGCTGTTTGAACCAAAACTATCTTTTGTGCCAGGCTGTAAACATCAGATGTAAAATTGGCCAGTTTAGCATTGCAGTCAGTGAATATCTGGAGTTCCTGGAGTCAGCCCCCAAATGCGAGTCGATGAATTTCAGTTTCAATTACTTCCATATTGGATTCACGAGAGAGGGAGAGAGAGAGAGAGAGAGAGAGAGAGAGAGAGCAGGATGTCACCGATTGGATTCTAGTAGCTGGTTGGTTTGATACATGTCTTATTATTAAATTTTCAAAATTAGTCATTTTGACATTGATGAGTGTTATTTGACCGCAGAAGCTGACCAGCCTAAAAAATGACCTTTCAAACATTTTTGTTATCCTAATTTAGGTATATATTGGTCCATTTTGAACAATCTGGGTGATTTACTGTATATCCACCAAGATATTCACTGTACCTCCAGCTTGTTGCTGTGTGATCCAGGCAATGATATATGATATATGATATATACCAAAACAAATTGGTCTCCACTTTTAATATACATCCACTCAAATGCAGATGCAAATAGGGTAGATTGAACAATGTCCCTGTTTAGAAATTGAAAGATGAATGTTAGGTTTGAAAGGCTAGATTTGTTGTACAATTTCAATCAAAACAGTAATGCCCAATCCCAGTTTTATTTTATACCCTCCCTACGCCTTGGTTTGTGGAACGGTGTGTGAAGGAGGATGAAAATATTTTCCTAATAAATGAGACACCACTACTAGACCCACACACACATCATTATATGTCATCCCTAGCTCTTACGTCATATAAGATGTGATGATGTCACCTGCACTGATGTAGTCATTCCAGAAGGCGTAAGCAGAGTAACTTTTAACAGGCTTCTCTCTCCCAAAGGTATTTTGCACCATATTTAGTGCTTGAAAAAACAAAACAGTCTCTAGGTTTTCTCAGACTCCGTTTCATACAGCTAATATGACTGGTGGATCATGTTGCAAAAGCCCAAAACGGTACAAGGCATGGGATGATAACTGTTTTCAAGGTATACCGCAGTAAAAAAAAAAAAGAAAAAAAAAAAAAATATATATATATATATATATATATATGAATTTTTAGTAATTTATTTATATATATTTTTTATTTTATTTTTTTTGTTTAGGACAACAGTATCTTCAGCAGAAATTATATCCAAAGGTGCCATTAAATTGTTAAGAAATCTGTTTTTGAAACCAATGACCTAAAATTGTGTACTACTCAGTAGGTATAGCATTTGAATTTACTACAATAGAAAAATATGTTTTGTACAGTATGAATGTGAGTAGTATGAATGGAGCTCTAGATCCCATTTTGTCATCATCACATGACACACTCCCATTTATGAATTCTCTCGCGGTGCATCATGGAATAGCGTAGCTTCCATTGGATATGCACTTCAGAATCTCACTGAAGTAGTAGGCCATTCTGGGTACTTCACGCATACTGTTTAAACTACTTGACTTAATATTGTTTTTAGCGTACTATACAATATGGAAGTTTGTGATTTCAGATGCAGCCGTTGCGTTCAAAGCAGAAAAAAGTTCTTGTTTTTTACCCAGACATTTAAAAAGAATATATTTTTAGAGCAGTAATCACAATACTGTGAAATTGTGGTATTTTTATCCAAGGTTATCATACCGTCAGAATCTTATACCGGCCCATGTCTAAACTGTACTGTTTATTTGCACAGTGCTCGTATTCATGGATTTAATTAATGATTTAAATACTGAAGTACTGTAAAAAGCAAATTCTATGCCACTAGAATTTTCTGACAGAGTTATTCTCTCAAGTCATCGGGTTTCGATTAAATGTATATTGTAGGACTATTGAGTAGCAGTTATTAAAGGTGCTATTGTTAGTGAAAGTACGGTGGCTCAGTGGTTAGCACTGTCACCTCACAGTAAGAAGATCACTGAGTTCTGGCTGGTACAGTTGGCATTTCTGTGTGGAGTTTGCATGTTCTCCCCGTGTTCACATGGGTTTTCCCTAGGTGCTCCGGTTTCCCCCACAGTCCAAAGACACACGGTGTACGTGAATTGGGTAAACAAATTGTCTGTAGAGTATGAGTGTGAATGTGAGAGTATTTGAGTACAGTGGCCAAGAGAGCTTAATGTGCTGTAATTTAAGAAAACACGTGCGATTACAAAAAACATCAGCAAATTAAGAAAAGATCTTCATCAGTTTGACAGCATACATTGCTGCAAATCCTCACAACGCAAACACATTTTAAAAAAACACATGCGTTTTCACTCAACACAAACAAATTAATAAAACTTGCTGCATTTTCTCACAATGCAAACATTTAATGAAAACGCGCTGCATTTTATCCTGCTTATATACATCTACAATGTTTCCAACACAAAGAAAAGGTTTGAAGGAGACCCTAAAATGTGATGTACCCTACTATTTAGAATATGCTTATTTAGGCTAAACACTAAAGACAAGTGAATTGGCTTTTTAAAAATAAACCAAAAAAAATAAAAAATACTCACCTTTCAAAGACCACCTGCAACTTCACTGAGCAATAGCCGCGGCACAGCGTTGTCTGTCACATTTTGGGTTCCATTGAAATATTTCCATTGTGTGTCCGATGTTTTTTGTGTAGTGAGAAAATGCAGTGGGTTTTAATTATGTGTTTGCGTTGTGAGAATTTGCTGTCAAACTAGTTAAGATCTTTTCTTAATTTGCTAGTGTTTTTTTGTAATTTCATGTGTTTTCAGAAATTGCAGCACATTAAGCTCTCTCAGCCCGCTTACATGAGTGTTTCCCAGTACTGGGTTGTGGCTGGAAGGCCATCTGCTGTGTAAAACATATGCCAGAATAGTTGGCGGTTCATTCCGTTGTGGCGACCTCTAATAAATAAGGGACTAAGTTGAAGGAAAATGAATGAATGTTTCTTTGAAGAGCATGACCGTAAAACATGAACACCATCATGAATGCAGCAAAACAGATGCATGTTTAAGGGTAAAACCCTCATTAATGGCAAAAAAACCTGGTCTCTTGACTGGCATGGACAGCCATGTTTCCGCTCTAACTGGTCTATTCAGGAAAATTTCCTGTTAGCATGTGGAAGGGATAAGGGGTAGAGTTGGGATTGGGCCTGAGGCTATTAAATTATTCTTGCATTACCTAACTAAAATTCATTTTATCGGGCAACACGGTTGCTCAGTGGTTAGCACTGTCGCCTCACAGCAAGAAGGTCACTGGTTCGAACCTCGGCTAGGTCATTTTTGTGAGAAGTTTGCATGTTCTCCCCGTGATCATGTAGGTTTCCTCTGGGTGTTTCGGTTTTCCTCACAGTCCAAAGACATGCACAATATGGTAAATTGAATAAGCTAAATTATCCATAGTGTATGTGTGTGAATGAGTGTGTATGGGTATTTCCAATACTATGTTGCAGATGGAAGGGCATCCGCTGTGTAAAACCTAGGCTGGACAGATTGGTGGTTCATTCCACTGTGGCGACCCCTGATGAATAAAGGGACAAAGCTGAAAGAAAATGAATGAATTTATGACACCATCATTTAACACACACACACACACACACACACACACACACACACACACACACACACACACACACACTATAGAATGGCCTACAAGATGAAGTGCATGACGCTGTTTCTCCTGTTTTCTATTCTAGAGTTTGACGTCAGGGTGTGATGAGGTGCTTCATCCCTCGCTGTGCTCTTTCAGCCAATGAAAGGACAGCTTGAATACATCTACAATAGTGCAAAAAAATGCTGCCACCTCATTTACCCCGAGTGTGTGTGTGTGTGTGTGTGTGTCAAGCCAGGCCAAGATGCTGCGGGATGCAGTTTATTGATGTGTGTGTGTGTGTGTGTGTGTGTGTGCGCGTTCTTAAAGTTTCTTTTATTGACTGCGTTTGATCCTCCTGTGGCTTTCCAGTTTGCAAAGTCAAATATGTCAAGTCCGACTTTTTTTCTTTTTTTAATCTTAGCAGAAGCTCTTCATGCAAATCATCACGTGCCGCTCCTAACCTGATGATGTTCTCAAAACGAGGACTTTGTTCCTTGTTACTGTCCGGCAGGGTTACTCAGAAACAGGCCTCATTCATTGTAAGCCTGTCTAGATAATGCAACACTGCCCCGGGAGCTGAAACATGCCGCAGTGAGGAAGTGTGTGCACAAACACTGTGGGTTTTAACTTTAATTAACGTGAAAGCAGTGATCCGAGCGACTCAGCGTTTAGCTCTAAGTGAAGCCGTTGGCTGTGTTGATACGATTATTAATGAGCCATTAAACTGTGTCTCTGGAAACGTGGAAGTAAGAGACAGGCTCACCTTAGGAGGGTGTATAAGTGTGTGCGCGTGCGCGTGTGTGTGTGTGTGTGTGTGTGTGTGTGTGTGTGTGTGGGGGGGGGGAGATAATGTGGAATGCGTGTGGAAGCGAGACAGTGGGCCGCGCGTCTCAAGGGCTGATCAGCACTTCCTGTCTGAAGTAGAAAGCCAGCAGACATCAACAAACAGCCCACTAATAGACAGACAGGGCGAGAGAAACAGATGGAGAGAAAACTGGAGTGTAACGTTTGGAGGAGATGAATTTAAGTTTCGAGGGTTTATGTAAAGCAATAATGATGTTGACCTTAGCCAACACAGAGATAAACAGACAGAGAGGCATTTCATCCACCCAGAGAGGATGATGTCATTGTGTGTGTGCGGTCAGCATTTTGTTTAAACAGGTAACAGCTGTCACACATGCACACCTGAGGAGGCGGAGCTAATGTGAGCAGCACACACTTAAACACACAGACAACACACTTTGTGTTGTTAGAAGCTTCTGATGCTGCACTGAGAATGCATGTAATGTAGGACTATCAGCCTGGCAGTATAGCACTATTAACATTTTGGCAGAGATACTGAAAAGCTGATCATATTTATAGGTTATCTGCTATAATATGCAAATAATAATTATTAACAGCTATTTAAAATGTCAAATATTTGAATAATATGTAAATAGTATTACATTTCTGTATTATTTGGTCTGAATAAATAAAGAAGTAAAAGTTATTAGTTTTTTTAACTGATATGGCTGAATATAACAGTATTAACAGTCCCTCCAGGATTTCATGATTTTGCCATCGCTGAATTGATCACAAAATCAAGCAAACAAAATCTTGCAGATCTCATAATTTTGTCTGAAATGGTGTGCATTCCCCGCAAATTCAGGGTTTAGATGCTTTCTATGACGTCATCGCTACGCAGATTCATTTAAACGAAAGTGGACTTCTATCTTTGACATGATGACAATATGTAATATTTTTCAAGACACTTGTATTCAGCCTAAAGTGACATTTAAAGACTTAACTAAGTTAATTAGGCAAGTTAGAGTAATTAGACACGTCATTGTATAATGATGGTTTGTTCTGTAGACAATAAAAAAAAAATGACTTAAAAGGTGCTAATAATATCAACCTTAAAATGTTTTTTAAACGATGTAAAACCGCTTTTATTTTAGCTGAAATAAAACAAATAAGTTTAATAAAACAATTTCCCAGAAGAAAACATATTATAGGTATTACTGTGAACAATGATATGCTCTGTTAAACATAATTTGGGAAATATTTAAAAAGGAAAAAAAATTACAGGAGGGCGAATCATTTTGACTTCAATGTAAAAACAATACCTGTTTTTTGTTTTGTTTTGTTTTTTCCTGGGATGGCCTTCATGAGAGACTACCTGTGCGAGGATTTAGTGCATTTTAATCTTTGAGCACACACAATTTAAATACAAATTTTTTTAACATACAGTATCCTTTAAATTCACAGAACCCTGTGTCTGGATCTAGGAGTAATAAAAATATATATTTGATATTGACTTTTTTTCTATTTTTTTTTACAGCAAATCAACACAAAATGAGGCTGCAAATATTGCTGCAAACCTTAAGAAAATCCACAGCAAAATCAGTCATTTTAGACTGCAAAATTCAGAAAAAAGTGTGAAATCCTGGAGGGACTGTATTAAGTACGACCAGGGCTTGACATTAACACCCACCAAATGCAGGTGGATTTCAGCTGTGGCGGGTTAGACAGCCACCATCACTAGCCACTTTGGCAGGTTGAAAATACATTTTAAACAGTAGTTTTCCTAAAAGCAGAGTTTGAAAAAAGTGATGGTCCAATATTTGTGCAAATTTGATTTTAGAATCGAGAAGCAGCAGACTGACAAAAATAATTGAGCAAAAGAAAGCAGGTGAATACCAAATGAGAGGATGATCACTTGCGCCAACGCGTGCACTCTCCCGTTTCCTTGCGTAAAGCAACTATGCCTGGAAACGCAACTAGTGTGATTGGTTCTCTTTCAAATAGACTGGACAAAAAGTTATGGTCATGCACCCGACAGTCTTGCTGCTTTCAAGAGCTCCAGCACCGGTTGCTTTCGCTTTGACCATTCTTTGAACAGATTAATAATCGGCCTAACGTTAACCTCATGCGTGTGATCATCTTTTCATTTTCGCACATGGTGTGTTTTTTACTTGTTTTCTTTTGCTTACAGTTATGTTTGTTAATATGGTTTATTTATCATCTTTTAAAACAACATTGCTCTAATATGAGGTTAGCTCATATTAGACATAACCAAATGTAAATCAATTAATTTTACATGTCAAAGTCGTATTTATGCATATTAAATATATTTTTCTAACAGCAAAATTGTGTTTCATCTAGCATTCCTGAACAGCTTTCCATCCATACTACTACACTGCTAAAAACGCACATCACGTGACCACACACACACTCTAGCATGCGCTGAGCCCCAGGCAGTTAGTGGGTGCTTTGAGCACAGCTCCCCGGGTGAGAGCAGCGCAGATTAGACAGTTCATCAAGGAGATCCCGCTGGATTTCATCTCACTATAGTTGTTAAATGTGAAATTTAATTCATCCTGTCTATATCTAATGGTCTTTTGAATCTATTACTTGTTCTCAGATAAAGTGTTTCGGCTGAGCGTAAAGATAAGTTAATATATTATATAACCACATACATTGATTGTGCATATTGAGTGATTGCTTGCCTTTATTTGGTATATTGTATAAACTTATTGTACGTTATACTTTTATAATGACCATTATTGATTTATTAAAACTAATATTCAGCAAAAGAGACATAGTATGTTTCATATTTTTGTTAGAAAATAAAAGGAGGCTATTATCTCTTAGGCTTTGTTTTGTTATAAATATGTTTACAGGGCTCGAAATTAACTTTTTTACTTGGTAGCACCGGTGCTCCCAACTTCAAATATTTAGGAGCACCAAAAATTTTTTAGGAGCACCAGAAAAAATTTAGGAGCACCCACCAAAAATGAATGAGCACAGCTGCAAATTGTTTTTTAAGGGATTTATTGTATTTTAAAACAACATTAATAGGACTAACAAAAACCAGAAACAACTATCTAACTAATGCTGCGAAGACATTGATATTTGTGTGCAATAATTCCAAAATGAATGTCTAATAATTATAGAATATTAATGATGATGAAAATGACAATAATAGTAATGAATTCCATTTCTCATTATGATGCTGCCTTAAATGTGCATGAATGTAGGTTATCTGCTATAAAAAGTCTGTTACTTTATGAAAAATAATTGTATAGTTTGCATCAAACCAAAATGAAGCATTGCAGTAAGAAATATTTATTTTGTGCTGCTGTTTTTATATGCATGTCAATTTAATAAATAATATTTCTGCTACAAAACAAACAAAAGATTATAATAAATCATTCAGTTCAATGATGAAAGCTGCAAAGCAGTCATCAGTAAATAAATAAAAAAATAATATACACCTTAAAAAAGAATAGACAAAAGAAAGAAAGTAAAGTCTCACTTCTATCACTCTTTTAAAGTTTTGGTTTCAGTTTGTGTCAATTTAAAGGTTCAGTCTGAGCTGATCTTCATTTTTCTGTGTTTGTGGAAAAGCTGGCGAATCAGCCGACCCAATTAATAAGTAGGCAGCGCAAGATTATTGCGCAAACCATCGGCGCAAATCCGGTCTTTGTTATGAGCCGCAGTTTCAGTGTAAACTTAGTAAAGGCGAGCTTCTTCTGACTTTTAGCGGACGTTTGCGCTGAACACGCAGTGAATGCAACACATGGAGATTCGGGCACCTTCTCCAAGAAGCGCGTACTCGATTGATCTCAGCTGGCGGATCATTATTCACCACGTGACGTGTCATGATCGCTTTCATCTGCGCCTCAACTTTAGGTGGGGTTTTCAAACCTGTGTGCTTTAAGTTTTTACTCTTCAGCCGTTTGCATTTCCCGTGGTCATAAAAGCTCCTTCCCTGTCATCTGACAGCGGAATACCTTGAGTGAATGACAGCTAATATGAACCAATATAGCGGCAGGGAAGAGCGATTCAGCACGTTTTTACAAAAAATCAAAACAGGTCGCACTACAACCATTATCAGCAGTCGCACTAATGCTCCCATATATATTATGAGGTCGCATAGATTAATTTTCGGGCGCATATGCGACCAAAATGGTCGCAATTTTGAGCCCTGGTTTAATACAGTGAAAATGACTCTCATATATGCAACTACACGACGCCTCAACATTTTTGGTTTCTGTTAAATTGCTAAAATCAAAATGAAAATAGGCAGGTCCTCATATTATGTTTTCATTTTATTGTTAAGATGGTGAAACACCATAGCCAGGGTGATGCGAATGATGTTATACAGTACACAGTTTTTACCCGACGTGTTCTCGGGAGTTTGTTTTTCATATTAAACTTGTGAAGTCTGACCTTAAGGAAAGGGTGCAAGACTGAAAATTATGCACTTAATATTGAGGGAAAAGCCCCAGATAGTCCAATGTCTGCAGCTACACTTCTGTTTTCAGATGTCTCCGTTGTCCCCCATCCACTCTGACACTGAGCAGCAGCGTTTTAAAACCAAAACAGCTTCTTCAGCGTTTTCAGAAAGCTCAGTTTTCAGGGCTCAAAAACTCCAGGGAAGTGTGGATGGAAGGCGTAACCACAAAAAAAACTTATCATCTTAAAACTAAAAGGTATTAGTGTAAAGGGGGCCTTAGAATTGTCCTAGACCACCCACCCCTCAGCTCTGCTCCTGATCCAAACACTTGAGATTTCTCTGCATGAAAGACTACTAATGGCAGATTAACCTGCTGCTGAATCTACAATATTATAGGTAATAAAATATGAAAGAAATGTGGATGATGTATGGACAAGATTAACAGGGGACGTAACTAGGTTACGTAACGGTCTGTTAATGAGGAAGTAAAGTGGCCCAAAGTAGGAGGGCCCTTAAAGTCGTCCTTAGCTTTACCCCTGCCTTGCGATGCCCTTGATGATACCCATACCTTTTTGCTGTGCAATCTTTGATCATTATTATATAGTAAACATATGTATTTTGGACCTGTTTAAACCAGCAACTTCAAAAACATATAAATAGCACATTGTTTACAGTCCTGATTGTTCTAACACAAATCCTAAGGGTAGTTTTGCCCTCTCTTTGTTGTCTTTTGTCTCGTTTTGCCTTCATATGTATGTTAATGTGAACACAAGTGGTCAATATAGGTGGAAACAGGTAATGTGTCTTGGCCAGTGGTGGAAAGAGTACTGAAAATCATACTCAAGTAAAAGTACCATTACTTACCTAAAAATGTAGTGCAAGTAGAGTAAATGGATCTGTTGTAAATATTACTCAAAGTATGAGTAAAAAGCACTTATTTCAAAAGTACTCAAGAGTAGCGAGTACAAAATCCAACGTCGAGCCAACATCATATTGACATCAAATACTGACATTTATTCATTTGGTATGGCAACCAAATTTCAACATCTGATTGACATCATAGTGGCAACGTCCATACAACGTTAAGTTGTAACATCATCAGATGTTGGTATTTTGTTGGTTTTAGCTTGTCAACGTCAACCTGATTTTCATTTCCAAACAAAATTCAACGTTCCTATGACGTTAAGGTACAATGTCAATTTGATGTCATGTTGACATCTTGTGACTGCTGGCTGTATAAGGCATTTCGGTCATCATACAGTAAACATCTGTCATCTTCTCATCAGTGACATGGTCATTGCTAGTAAAGATCTTCTTGAACATTTTAAAGGGGTGGTCCAGAATGTAATTTTAAGGCTTGATTGTGTTTATAAGATGCAAAGCAATGTGTGCTCATGCTTTACTTAAAGGTAATCACGTTATTTTTCATGAATCTCACTTTGATTATATGCAGCTACTCAACTAGCATGAAAACGACTGTCATATTTCCTAGTTCCTCCGAAAGGCCCGCCTTCAAAAGGCTCTGATTGGTCATCTGTCATAATGTGCTGCTATTGGCGGATTGGCTCCACGTCACGCCAGTACAAGCACGCGCTTTTGTGCTGTGTAAACAGTCAGTCAACCTCATGCCCGCTCTCTAAAATAAAATCTGGCAAGTGTCTGTAACAAGTAAAAATGGGGTGCAGCTCCTTTAAGAGAGATCGTGTGTGTGCGTGCTTGCGTGAGTGAGTGAGTGAGAACTGTGTGTAGACGCGTGTAACACGAGAGGTACATGTGCGCTGGACTGATGTTTCTTATTTTTTTTCTCTGATGCTCGGATTAAGATATTTTCTGTAATATACAGTGACACTGTTGACAGAAGAATGAAGCACAAGATGTGGGACGCGACCTGTGTGAGCCTTGATTTATTTCTCCTGTATTTTTTTTAACTGAACGCGTTACACATATATTTGTCTTTCACATATATTTGGAATATGCGTGTGTAAGTAATATGAATCGTTCACATATCTTTTGCGACTTCATTCTCTGACATGTAGAACGCATAGAAAAGTTGCCAATTGAGAGACGCTGCAGGTGCTGATGAAGTGTGTGTGTGTTTACAGCGGTTTGACTGATAGATATGAATTTGTAGTTAAATTGTTAGCGGTGCCAAACAGCATTTCCCATTGTTTACATCTTTGCTACAACATACCGTTAAGGCTCGACACTATACAGGTCATGATCAATTTTAACTAAAAAAACTCACAGGTTACAGCTTCTGCTTGTTGGAGCTGCTCCTTTAAGAAGATTTTAACCGAATCCAGGACTGAACTGGGAGAGATTCTGGAAGCTGTGTTTTGTCAAATCATGCTTGCTATGTTTTTTATAATTCTCTGGAACATAATATTGAACTGTAAGCATTTCTGTCTTTTTGTCGTGTTTTTGTCGTTTTGGAAGCCCAAATACAGAACCAGAAAAAGCTCTGTGGATATAGCAGCATTTAGAAGTTAAACATTAAAAACGTTAAACATTACAGCGCCTCTGGCCACACCCCTTCGCTGCGCAGACTGTGTGCACGGTAAAAGTACATAAAAGGCCCGTAAATGTTTTTTTGTAGTCCTCAAAATTCGTTCATTGTAAGCTTTGCTAAGCTAACTTCGTAAAACTTTGAGCGTCTTCCATTCAGAGATGCTGTTTATGTTCACACAGCTACATTACACATCAGCTAAAGTTTAAAATTTGATATCGTAGCGGACCACCCCTTTAAAGCTTCCAAACTGTTTTTTCTGCAATTTTAAATCGCCCATGTCTTCAAGTAGTTCATTATGATGTGAATTTCCTTCCATGTGCGATTTGATAGAACAGGAATCACATGACTTATTTTTCTAATCCCCATAGACAAGAAAAAATAAAGTAGTGACTGCAGGTTGAAGGAAAGTATTGGAGTAAAAGTACAGATACAGCACTAAAAGTGTACTCAAGGGAAAGTAAAAATATGCATTTTTAAAACTACTTAGTGAATAACAATTCCTGAGAAAAACGACTCAATTACAGTCAGTTGCGTATTTGTAATAAGTTACTTTACACCACTGGTCTTGGCTGACCATTTGTGAATGTATCACTGAAATGAATTTTAGCACCAGATAAAAACAAGTGCATTTAAAAATGGTTTGTAGATGCCCTTTTAGTTTGCACTCTTATTTAAAGATTTTTTGACTCCACTGTATGTAAGTGAGATATTGCAGGTGGATCTATAAAAACAGTTTTCACCAAGGCAGTAAATAAACAGGTCATTTACTTGGCTTATGGGGGAGTTTGTTCGTGTTTATGTGTGTGTGTTTGAGTATGCGTGTGTTAGGCTGCCTGATTGTTTGTAGGTTTTCTGGCATTTGTAGTTGCTATGGCAACGAGCTGAGCTGTGCTGTATTTCACACCAGAGCGAGTAAGAAAAAGAGCGAGGGAGAAATTGCAGGAAGAGAAGGAGTGAAAGAGAGAGTTAAAAAGAGCTAGAGTGAAGAAATATTTGTGGTGTAGGTGTGAGGAAATCTAGCAGCAATTCCTGCTGAGTGAGCAGAGAAGAGCCTGTCTATATTTACATGCATTTGTCTATGTGTGTATTTGCATGGCTATGCATATCTTTATATGTGCGTGTCTGAATGTCTCTTTTAGTTTTTGTTGCTTTTGTGTTTAGGCTCAATTTTTTTGTGCAAGGGCTTGATGTGATTTGTGGGCCATCTTTATAAAAGCAGGGCAAGATTTGCAGATGAAGTCAAAATTATTAGCCCTCCTGTGAATTTGTTTTTCGTTTTCAAATATTTCCCAAATTATGTTAAAAGGAGTGCTCCAGAGTGTATTTTTAAGAATTGGTTGTGTTATAAGATGCAAAGCAATGTGTGCTCATACTTTAATTGTAGAAAATCACATCATTTTGTCATAAATCTTACTATGATTATATACAGCTACTAAGCTAACATGAAAACGACTCTCATATTTCCTAGTTCCCCCAAAACACCCACTCTTAAGAGGCTCTGATTGGTCAACTAACATAATGTGCTGGGATTCGTGGATCAGCTTCACGTCACTAGGAAAAGCATCACGCCTTTACAAGCATGTGTAAATACTGTCAGTCAGAGTAGCTGTGAGCCATATCAGTTTGTGCCTGAATCAGACAGAAAATGAAGAGCACACACCTAAACGTCACGCCTGCTCTCTAAAATAAATGTGACTAGTGTCTTTCACATATATTCGGAAAAAGCATGTGAAAATATTATGAGGCATTCACATATCTTTTGCGAGTTTGTTACTTGAGATATATAATGCAGGGAAAGTGGCCACATAGAGAGACACTGCAGCTAAACTGTATAGCTAAACTGTAGCTTTGTAGCTAAACTGTTAACTGTGGCAAACAGCATTTCCTGTTGTTTACATTCTTGTTTACATCCTCGCTACAACATTCTTTTAACGCTAGGCACTATGGATTTAACAGATTAATTTTAACAATTAAAAATACTTACAGGTAGCAGCATAAGCTCTGTGGAAATAGCAGTGTTTAGACGGCATTTTAGCTTTCTCTGTTCTAACATTTCATTGCCTCTGGCCACGCCCCTTAGCCACGTAGGGTGTATGTACTTGGTGAATGCGCGTAATCGAAAGCTGTGATTTCACTAGCCTGAATGTATTTTTTTGTAGTCCCCAAACTTCGTTCGCTAAAGGCTTTGCTAAGCTAACTCTGTCTGTACAAGCCAATGTCTCCCTTTGCACTACTTTGAGCTTCTTACATTCATAGATGTTGCTTATATTCACACTAAAGCTGCACAATTAATCGTAAAAAGATCGCGATCTCGATTCGACCCCCTAGACGATCTGAATCCAGCATTTCTACGATTCTGTCGATCATATTTTCAAGTTCAGGAGAAGCAATGGTGGCCGCACGAGTATTCACAATGTTTTACATATGTTGTTCAGCAACGTGGACACCTCCAAATAGTGTTGAAAGAGTTACATACTGTCTTCATGTAATGTATTTGCGACCGCAAAATCACACGTGACGTGAGCTGACCGTCAGCTGTTACCACAGAGCGCACGCCTCTGAATGAAGTCTACTTTAGTGAACAGAAGCTGCTTATACTGTGAATAACAGCTAATAAAGTTGTATATAACATTTAGTTTGTGGCACAGAGTGATCGTTTGTGAGCCGCGCGGGAAGTGAAACGCTCTTAGCAGTAAAAATGAAACCGAAAGCGCACACATTGTTGCCAGATGTAGCTGATTGATTCCAGCCCAAAAATATCCAAAACTAAAATTAAACTCAGAATTATTTAAAAATTCTTCCGAAATGCAAAAATACCCACCCAGTCTTCTATATTCACGAAAATCCTGTCAGAAAATGACATATTGTAAGTATATGTCTCAAACACAATAATTCAACATCAGAATTATCATCAGCATTAATGACCAGGACAAATCGAAAGTCTGTTCAAGTCCACCATTCCAAGTCCCAAAAGTTAGCATTTTAGCCAACAGTACACCTACACAAAGCCTATTGCTGTTTTACCACATGTTTGAGAATAACAATAATAATAGCCCACTCATATTTACCTTTATTTTACATCAACAGAATCGTGAGAAAATCGTGATCTTTATTTTAGGCAAAAAAAATCACGATTGTCATTTAAGCCAGAATCAGGCAGCTCTAATTCACACAGCTACATTACACATCTAATAAAGTTTAAAATATGATATCATAGTGGACCACCTCTTTAACAGAGCAAGGAATTTTAATTATGTATAAGCAATATTTTTTTATCAATTGTCTACAGAACAAACTATTATGTTTAGAAATGTGTTGAAAAAAAATCTTATTTCTGATAAGCAGAAATACTCTGGAACCCTAAAAATACACAAGGGGGCTAATAATTCCGGGCGGCTAACAATTCTGACTTTAATTGTATATATTTATATATTTTTAAAAAAATTGTACACATTAAAAATGATTTAAGTGACGGTAAATATTTAGTTTTTTCCCTGTTTTCTATAAAACCAAATTGGAAATAGAGGCTGTGACATCATGGCGACAGTTTGTGTCACTAGAAAAAACTGCTTATTTCTCTGGATTTCTTCAAAACATTTGGGATAATTAATGCAAGTACTTTAATCAGCAAAATCTATAACACTTCTAGTGTTTAATAAAATAATTTTACATACTGTGTCTTTAAATGTATCCTCTCACTAAATGCAGTGTTCTGTTGAGCAGCTATTGAACATGAGGACAAGTTTCATAGGCAGCCCACTGACCAGCTGATCTTGAAAGCAGTTTTGAATATCCCAGAAACTTATGGTAGCACATGTTATCTTGTCTTGTTGCTAGAAGGAACACAGGTCCGGCCGGAGATAAACATTCATTAATTCATTCATTTTCCTTCGGCTTAGTAAATCCCAGGGTAAAAGGGGAAAACCGGAGCACCTAAAGGACACCCATGCGAACACGAGGAGAACATGCAAACTCCACATTATTATTAAGATTATCAGTTGGGATCCAGATGTAAATTTATTTGAACTAATATTGCTTATTAACAAATATAGTAGTTATATTACATTACTCGTTTCATGTATTTATTACAATCATAACATTTACAAAATTGAGTATGAATATTTCACATTTCTGCCAATGTTTCCCATGAGTGTAACCAATAGTAATAGTGGGTGATTTTAGCCTGATTTATACTTTCGCCTGGCGATGCATTGCGCACCTCTGCTGACTGTGCGTGCACCTCACGAAACGGATGAGGCTTTTAGACTTGATGTGTTGGCCGTTGTGGTATTCTTTAAATTGACAGGGTGCGGTCAAAACAAACCCACCGTACAGTCAGACGGATAAACAGAAGAAGAAAGGTTACGGAACTACGTCATATCATTAATATCGTTCAAGATTTTTTAAATAATTATTTTTATAAATAATTTTTTTAATGATTATAAAGATTTTTATAACCATTCAAGATTTTTTAAATCAAACTTTGTTGCACCACTTGCTTTTGTTCATATCTCGAACGGTTCCTTAAATTGAAGTTTATTAAAATATTAATGACAACAGAACAAGGGTTGCTCTACAAATATAATTTTATTATGAAAAGAATAAACCATTATCACCAATAAAGCCTAGAAAAACAGGGCATCAGTAAATTTTAAACCGATTATTAAAGAAATAATTTGGTACTTTTAGTTTTGTAAATATAAAATTAAAACCTATGAATGGTGGAAAAACTAATGTTTTTTAGTATTAAATCCACACAGATCTCCACTTTTGCCATGTCCTCTTTTTTTATTTTAAACAAACCTATCCCTCAAGTAAAAAAAAAAAACGTAAAAAAAATAAAATAAAATTCCTCCTTTCCCACGGCTGTTGCAATTTCTAGCCAAGAATTATTGGCCATCTGTTTATCCCTATGATCACGCATGTCTGTATAGTCATACATGTTTCAGTACAGTACAGTATGTTTCAAATCTCTATAAAGTGATTCATATTCAACTCAAATTAAATGCAACATCGCGCAAACATTTAGGGCGGTCCGTCAATTGAAATCATGTTGCGCGGCACCCAAAACGAACCTTCAAACACATTGGTGACGTCATATTCGCAGCGCACTCTCAAGCGAACTAGCAAACATGTCGAGGATCAACCATGTTTAAGAAGAAGGCCTGCTAAAATGCAAGGGGTTTCAGCTGTTGTCTGCATCATTATTGTGGAGAATGACAATGTGATTTCATTTGGCTTTAACTACATTGAATTTTGGTTGATATTAGAGCTTTGTATTGAAGTTGATCTAGTAGTCGTGTAAACTGCATTTGCTCTTGCAGCAGTGGCTTTTATTTTGAACTGTGTTGAGAAATGGTATATTCGTTTCTCAGTTCAAGCAAGTAGCACTGTTACATTCCACTTTCGGTACATTTACCAATGTTTATGAGTTAGCCGTGGTGAAAAATAGTTTAAGAAACAGACTCTGAGCTTAGTGGTGAGCTGTTTAGATTAATTGTGTAAAATAAAAGGCAATTTATATGGCACACAAGTGATCTTCCTCATGAGCATTTAAGTGTATGGGTAAAAACTAGCCTAGAGCGCCATCTGCTGTTAAAAACTAAGCTTAGAATCAATTCAAGAGAGACTTGCAATACATTTTGAAAATCTGAGAATCAATAAAGAATCGCTTTCTCACATGCTGTCCTCTGGTATCTGATTTGCACCAGAATGTACACTACCGCCAAGAAAATTGTGTTTTACTGGTACAATAAAAGGTTGAGACCATTAACTCAGTCTGAAGCCCTGTAATTTTTCATTTGCATTGCTGTGGTTGCAATATTGAAATGGCAACTGTATCCTGTCGTGTATGTGTGCTAACCGACCAGCATCTGAACTTCTTCTTGAATTATTTCCTACTTGATTAGCAATTACTGCCTATCTTTAGATACTCCCATATGAAGGGGTTTCATATTAATTAGCTACAAGATTCCTGTTTTCTCACCTAATCTGCTCTTCAATAATCATTAGCAGTATAGCTTAACCCTTTGGGACTGACAGCATCCTGTAGCTGCCCTGTCTCTCCTCATGTCTAATTCCAGATTGAATTCCTCGCCTCTCAAACTTAGAACAAATCCCTGCTTTTACATGCATAAACGTAAGTGTCTTCGATTGCATTAAGTGGCTTATCAATCGTTTAGCCTGAGCTTGTTTAGCTTCTGTTCTGCTCCACAGCTGTTTCTCATCAGCTCGCTAACATACCGAAGAATCCTGAAGCCACAGATACTCAGCACTGCCATGACAACCGATGTCGAGACAACCGCTCGCCCTCTCTCTCTTTCTCTCTATTTCTTACTGTCACCATTCGGCATGTTTGTAAATGATTACACTACTACCAAAGAATTCAAGTGCATGCAGAATTCAGGTGTGTGCAATAAATAAAACTGGCTCACATCATGAGGAAATCACGTTTTTATTGATAATTTGTGAATTATTGCCATTTGTTGTGCAGTTGCATTCTTTGGGTAGCAAAGAATGAAATCTTTGCAAATACCACACTGAAAATGCTGATTGGATGGCACATTTCACTCTGGGTCTTTCATAGCTGTCGGAACAGGGCTTTAGACAAACTAGGTTCTAATTATTAATAATATTTCCTTTCATTTATAAAGCACTTTACACATTTTTTTGGGGGAATCTCCTTATCCAACACCAGTGTGCAGCATCCACCTGGATGACACAACGGCAGCCATGTTGTGCCAGACCGCACACCACACACCAGCTGATTGGTGAAGAGGAGAGTGAAGAAGCCAATTATGATATGGGGATGGTTAGGAGGCCATGATGGACGGAGGCCAGTGGGCAAATTTGGCCAAGATGCTGGGGTTAAATCCCTACTCTTTTTCGAAGGACATTCTGGAATTTTTAATGATCACAGAGTGTCAGGACCTCACTATTCACTATTTAACATCTTATCTGACAGACGGTGCTCACTGAGCAGTATAGAGTCCCTATCAATATACTGGGGCGTTAGAACCCACACAGACCACAGGTTGAGCGCCCCTTGCCGGGCTCAATAATACCACCTCTGGCAGCAACCTAGCTTTTCCATGTGGTCTCCCATCCAGGTACTGACCAGGCACACCAGTGGGTGATCATTTGAAAGTTGCAGAGAGCTAGCTGCCGGCAAACAAAGCTCAAGACTTTTGCACTGGTGTACCTAACGTTTTTTTTTGTGCACCAGCACGAAAGTTAGGCACATTTTCGACCACATCGACTACAAGTTCACTTAAGAAAATTGCCATCCATACAGGCGATATTGACTTGTAAATGATTAACTAACAATCTAGTTAACTAATGTCCTTAACCACGACATGGGCCTAATGCCTGGTTTATACTTCTGCATTGACGATCAGCGTGATCCATGGCGCGTACAATGTGCATTACCGTGCGTTTATATTTCTGTGTGCTTTTTGTGTTGCTCTGCATTAACACTTCTAAATGCTAAGTTTTTAATTCCCCCTGTGTCAAGTTTCTTTGCTGGTGTTTTTTTCTTCTGAACGCTCAAATTCACTAATTTTGAAGTGGGAACCGGCGGACATGCAACAACTTTAATCATAAGGTAAACACAAAACAACAGTTTCCATTACGGGTGTAACGATTTATCGTTGTACGATTTATTGCGATGCAAAAATGTCACAAAATGCATCGTGGCGTTATGACGATTCGATTACGATATGACGTCCGTTTTCTCTTAATAGTTGAGCTGTTTGCACGTGAGCTACGTTCCACCTGCTGTCGCACGTGAGTTCAGATTGCAGCAGCAGTAATGTTAGCAGACCAAGATGAATGGAGCTGAAATAGAGGATGGCCCATCCTCTCAAAATCAGACGTCTGGCAACATTTCGGTTGTACAGTCAATGCTTTAGACTCGTCCACTTTTTGACACGCATACTGGGTCAAACATCCTAAGTTTTAAAGTCTTCACAGTGATTTACATACTTTGCACAGCGACAGGGATACCTCCTAATGGTGTTGAAATAGTCACAGACTGTATTTATAAGGTACAATTCACCCTAAAATATCATTCTGTCTTCATATAATGTTCCCGCCGCAAAATCACGCATGACGTGAGCTTACCGTGAGCTGTTACTACAGAGGGTGGACTGATAGACGCGCGCGTATGGCAAGCCGTTTTAGCATTTAAACCTTTGTTCTGACTCCATAAATATATTTAGAGATATCTCTAATTATATTTTGACTAGTCATAATTATAATTTGACTAGTCAGAATGACAATTAGAGATATCTGCAATTACAATTGTACTAGTACGAAATCAGATTGGAAATATCTGCAAATATATTATGACTAGTCATATTCCTCCATTGACTTCCATTGAAAAATATTTGCAGATATATCTAAATGAGTTTTGACTAGTCACAATTGTAATTAGAGATATCTCTAAATGAATTTAATTAAATATGAATTAAATACCTGGAAATGTGGATTTTTTTTTTGCACACACAAAAAACGCAAGTGACCAAGCAAAGCCTTAAGCTCTTACTGTTAAATTCAATTAAACAGAAAGCTTTTTTTTTTGCACCTTTACTTAAATTGATCCTTAATTTTGTCTCTGTCATTTCAATAATATTTTTAAGAAGTTTTTAAATTTTTTTATTTTCCAGAGACAGGCCTGTTTAATTTATTTTCTTAAAGAAGGTTCAGTTTAACAAGTTGAAACAAAAGAAATTCATAAAAAATAGTTTACTTGGTAAAATTTGCATTTCAGTTTAATTTTCAATTTTTATTCCAAATATCGTGATACATATCGAATCGTGAACATTATATCGTGATACACATCGTATCGTGAGCTGGGTGTATTGTTACACCCCTAGTTTCCATCTAGAGCTGCTTCATTGGACTCGACACTTGTAAACACTCGCCCCATCGGGCTTGTGCAGCTCTCAACTTCGTCTACACATGTCAGCGATACCAAGCCGACCTATCACAGAGCTTGCGATACGTGTCGTTGCGACGTGTAGTTACATTTTTGAGAGGTGCGTGATGGCCAAGGCTTGGGCTATGCAACCATGTGCATATTTTTAATTTAGATATTAATTTTAAAAAAGATATTTTAGAAAGCCAGCGATTGGTCCATATTTAAATTTCTGTACAGAGAGGTCATGTTTTGATCTTCGATTGGTCTTATGTAGTCACTTGCTGTAATTTCGTAGGTCAGAGTTCACCATGCCTGAACTTTGCAACACAGCAAACTGCGAAACTTGTCGCACAAGCTTGCGTTTCCAGTCTGACGCATTCGCATACGTAAGAATGAAGGTCTAATGGGGAAAAAGTGCAGTGTGACTGCAGCTTTGTGTGTGTCTGTTGCCCTTGAATGGCTGGTCGTAGAGCTGCTGTGGTGGTGCAGTGGGTAGCATGTTCGCCTCAAAGCAAGAAGGTCGCTGGTTCGAGTCTCGGCTGAGTCAGTTGGCATTTTTGTGTGGAGTTTGCATTTTCTCCCCATGTTCATGTGAGTTTCCTCCGGGTGCTCTGGTTTTCCCCACAAGTCCAAAAACATGCAGTAGAGGTGAATTGGGTTGTCTAAATTGTCCGTAGTGTATTAGTGTGTATGTGAGAGTGTATGGGTGTTTCCAAGTACTGGGTTGCGGCTGAAACGGTATCCGCTGTGTAAATAATATGCCAAAATAGTTGGCGGATCATTCCGCTGTGGCGACTCCAGATTAATTTTGGGACTAAGCCGGAAAAAAAAATTAATGAATGGCTGGTCGCACCGGTGCTAACTCAGAAAAACAAAGAAAGAGTTTTCTTTCTTCGCACCTTTAAGAAACTAGGTTGCAAAAATTGGTCACATCCTAGAGCCCTGTAAGACTAAGAGATGTACACTATATTGGTTGCTATATTAGACAGGTTGCTATTGTTATTGGAGGGATAATACAATTGTCTGCCTAGTATTAAAAAAGTGATAAATTATTATAGGTTATTTTGCCAGTCGATCCACTTTGGGTTTTGATTGCTGCCTTGAACATCACATGACGCTTTGCACATTAACACACTTCAGAAACGTCTTTATTAGAGAAAAGACAAGAAAAAAACAGCTGTGTGAGAGTTTTTCATCAGTAATGAAGAGCAATTGCAATTTATCAGAGGTTATTGGATAAAATTTCCAAATCAGTGCATCCCAAAAATGGAAAAACTTTCAATTTTTAATAATAAAACTGCAAATTAAAAATATCATAATATACTGCACATTTTAAGACAAAAATCAGTATTATTTAACTTTGACAATTGGAAAAGACAAAAAGCATGTTACAGTATGTTTTTGCCATGTCTTATTTGCACATAACAGGCACTTGTTGCATTGCATTTTGCTTTTATCTGTCTTCTCAACTTATAAATCCCTCTTTTTTCCAGACGTTTACTGCCTGGTGCAATTCTCATCTACGGAAGGCGGGTACACAAATTGAAAACATAGAGGAGGATTTTAGAGACGGACTCAAACTCATGCTGCTCCTAGAGGTCATCTCAGGTCAGTGACCTCTCACCACACTCCCCCACTCCCCCATTCCACCTTGAAAACAGCCCCCTCTATATTTTGAAACCTAACTTAAATCTTCTTTGCTGTTGTGAAAATGATATAGTTCCCTGCTTCTTTCATAGGATTCATTGAGATATTTCTTTTAGTGCATACAAATTTGCTAAATAAATTGATAAATAAAATACGTTCACAGATTTTTCACAGGTGAGTTGACTACACTTCACACCTTCTCAAAATGTTACTTTAAATTATAATTTCATTCAGGAAAAAAAGGAAACAGAAGTCTTGAATAAAGTGAGATATTTACAAATATGAATGTTAGGTACCTTAAATTTAGTGTCTAGTATTCTAAACAAAAATAGGAAAAGAAAAAGACAAACACAGGAAATTAACTGGCATTCACGTACTATATACTTTTATTATGAAGTCATGTGATGAGGTAAATGTGACACATACTCATTTCAAGAGTTCACACTTAGCTGAGATTCAATAAAGCGTAATTGGCAGGCTGTCTCGGGAGGGGAGTTCGAGCTCAGGTTGGTCTCAAGGACTCCCATCCAGGTTGTCTTGGGTGATAATTTGGTTTAGTCGATTGGCTATGGTGTATGTTTTTGGACGGTGGGAAGAAACCGGGGAACCCGGGGGAAACCCACCTGAACACAGGGAGAACATGGAAGCTCCACACAGAAACGCCAACCTGCCCAATAGAAGGTTGGACCAGCGGTGTTCTTATTGTGAGGCAACAGTGTTAGCCACTGGGCCACTGTGTTGCCCTATCAGAAAAAAGGGTGGGAAGTAGGGGTGAAAGGGGGGGGGAACTTCAAGACGAAGATAACTGGAGTGAAGAACTCTGGTTATTTATAATGCTTCCGTAATCATCTAATAGGGCTGATTATGGAGCTAATGAGGTGCCAGACGTGTTGAACATAAGCACGTAATCCTCTAGAAATTAGTTTATAAATAAACCACACTATGTGTCACTCTCATTGGCTATGAATCCAAATGTGCATGCTTTGTGCATCTTTTAACTGCTTAATGTGAATTTTGTTATACAAGTTTTAAGTTCATTATTCAACTTTATAAGATAAGTGGCTGCATGTTTCAGATGATTAAAATAACATATTCCAGATAAGTGGTAAAATGATAGGTTTTTCTTTAAAACAGGATTTGCATAATTCAGATTACTTGATAACTGCATGGAATAAGTGCAAGGTATTGTGTACATGTTGAAGGGTGTGTTCGCACAGCTTTTGGTTTGATCGAAGTCAACTCTGGGGCAATTGTTTTGTTCGTGCAGTTCATTTGAATAGGTGTCAAGCCTGCCACCTGAACCTTGTGTGCACCAAATATCAGGGCTGGCTGAAAAGATGGTTCACCAGCACAGAGCACACCATAACTGAATGCATATTTATATATACTGTATTTTCCCCTTTATATTTACAATGTTGGCAGTTACAGGTTAATTCGGCTTTCAGAAACGCATCTCCCTGCAGCCGATCTTCATTTTTGTTTGTAATGAAGGCACTTCGTGGATCTGTATTAGTTTTTTAGTTTGCACATTTTAAGCTTGTTAAGCTGCTTTCTTAATTGATACAAATAAGATCACAATTGCACACATTCATTTTAAATCAGCACACAAAGTTGTTTAAGATGTTTGATAAGTTCAGTGACAAAACACCACTATTGGACACTTTGATGTCTAAACAACATTTAAAAAAGGACAAAATATACATCAAATATTAAAATCGATTTGATTTTGATTAACAACCTTTATGTCAAAATGACATCAAACATTGGCACCAACAAAAAGCTCAAAAATCAATAACTGTTATTGATCTTTGATGTGTTTTTTTAATGCCAAAGGGCATTTTGTTATCAAGGTAGTTTACATGCATCATAGGGATATCAAATCCAGTGTAAATTTGTAATTTGTAATCAAAACATTTAGATTAATGCAATATTTTATAATGCTTTTTGTGTCTTTATTTTGGTGGAAAGGGCATCAGTGTGTGGATGTCAAATGGACATCAAGGTTTTAACATCAAATCAGTTTGCATTTTTAATGTTATTGTTACATCAAGGTGCCCACTGGGATACATTATAAAAGTCTTTATTGTTTGTTTGTCTGTTTTGTATCTTTAGGTTCAGACATAGAAATTGCTAAAACTAAATTAGAGCTGTAAAGAACTTTGATTGGAATGATTCTGTTGGGGAGTGAGTCATGGATAAAATATAGACAAATTACAAACATAAATACAACAGAGAAAAGACGAAAGTATACTAAACAGTGCTTTATTGTTTTCAGGGTAGTAAAATAGTATTCAGGTACAGAAATAAAAAAAAATCAAAAGTAATAAGTTACACTAAAGTTTTTACTGTTAAGGTTTAAAGGGCATCCGCCACATAAAACATATGCCACAGTAATTGGTGGTTTATTCCGCTGTGGTGACCCCTAATAATTTAGGGACTAAGCCAAAGTATGAATAGTAAAGTGAGTGAGTGAGTTTTAACTGTATTAACAGTTTAACAAAATGATTCTTTATTAAAGTTGCAATTTGCAAATTTCTTGTGCTTGGGTACTTTAAAGGAATAGGCAAATTATAAACTTTCACACCGTTATGGATAAACTCTGCAGTAACTCCACAAATCTCAGTTGTTTTCATGTTCAACTATTTCCTATGTCAACATTACATTTTCCTGCAATGTGACTATTGTAAATGCGCACATTGCGATATCAATGCTGAAACAATCCACAGCGGGGAAACTAAGTATTGAATACGTCACCATTTTTTTCAGAAAACATTTTTCTGGGGGTGATGTTGACTTGAAATTTTGTTGCTAACAACCAAAAAAAAAAACACATATGCAAAGAAAACAAATCCAATTAGTGTAATAAGTTATGCCTAATAAAATGAATTGACACAGGGAAGAAGTATTGAACACATGAAGAAAGGGAGGTGCAGAAAGGCAATGAAAGCCCAGACAGCAGCTGAAATCTCTTAGTGGTTATTCAGCAAACCTCTGCTCTTCATCATTTTAAATTAATATTCGCTGCTTTTGTTCAACATCTACATTAGCAGAATGATGAAGATGAATCCAGGATGGACATTTCAGCACGACAATGATCCAAAACACAGCCAAGGAAACTCCAAATGCTTTCAAAGATAGAAAATAAAGCTATAGAATAGCCCAGCCAATCAGCTGACTTCAATAAAACACAAAATAAATATCAGATTTGATAGACGAGACCCACTGAACCACGTTGAATTCTGTAAAAATCTCACAGCTGAGCAATTCATGTGACTTCATTCTCCATATAAGAGGCCTCTTTAAGCTGATGTCACTAAAAAGCCTAAAGTATTGTTACCTTTCAATAGTTCAGCACTTTCTCCTTGTGTCGTTTAATTGTTATTACACATAACTCATTTTTCTGATTTATTATTTTATTTATTGAATTATTTGATGTTTGTGTTGTTTGTGTTTTTACTAAAATCTTATTCAATTCCATGTCAACAGCTCCTTTAGAAATATTATCCCCAGGAAAAAAACATGACGTGTTCAATACTTATTTTCCCCTCTGTATTGTGCAGCCCACCTACTGTAGCAAACTAAAGACACACTACAAGTATCATTTTCTTGGACTCAATTAAAATAAATCCATAAAACCAAACTACAAGTATGAACACCCCATTGCCCTCCTGAAGGCAAACTGCTTTGTACACCATAAGATGACCCCTGAACATTAAACCGATTCTCTCTGCAGGAGAACGCCTGGCCAAACCAGAGAGAGGAAAAATGAGAGTCCACAAGATCTCCAATGTGAATAAAGCTCTGGGCTTCATCGCCAGCAAAGGAGTCAAACTGGTTTCTATTGGAGCAGAGGGTAAGTCGCCCCCATCCAGAAGTGACCTATATCCTGCAGGCGTCCCAGGTCATGAGTTCAGTGTTTCAGCATGCGGATCGATGAATATCTCTATCACATACGCTCCGCCTGTATGCGATACCTACTTCTATCCAATGTCACATGATGTCCCTCCAGCTTCCAGTGGAGTTAAATAGGTTAGACATGCTGTATATACATTCACATTTATTATCAATCTGACAGCAGTGTGTGTTTTTTTTCACTCTATTCTTCCTCTCTCTATATAATCCACTGCGGCATTCCAGACAGATTAGCCATCTAGCAAAGGCTTTGCCGTGGTCACATACTGTTACCAGTTTTTGTGTGTGTGTGTGTGTGTGTGTTTGTCTAGGATACACATACACACATGCTGGGTTGTGTGTGGAGTGTATTATGAGATTAGCTTAAGAAGTGGGAGAGGAAACCCATGCCTATTTGCCTCCATTCAAACCGGGACTTCCCAAAATAAAATAACAACAAATAACTAAAACAAACCGTTTTTAGAAGCAAATACAGACATTGTTTCGCTTTTTAATATTACAAACCACTTGTAGACAGCCTCTCGTCTCTCTGAGTTTTGCACCAGGTTGCACATTTGCACTATAGACACTCTTAATTGCTCCATGTCTCTTGGAAACATTGTGCATTTCAAATTGTGCTTCATTTAGGTGAGTGGGCTTGCCAAACCACCTGTAGAAACACACTTCTCTCTTATGCACCTGACGCTTAACTCCCTTTTATAAGAACTCAATAATGAAAACGATGTTTACTTTAAATGTACCACAATCATGTTGCACTGCTTGCCTTAACCTTAAATAACTCTTGCACAGTATATAACCTTAAATTCCTCTATTGGACAATATTCTGCACTACATTGTTCAGTATAATGTAAAAGAACTTGTATAGCCTGTCTTGTGTGTATAGTCAGGTATCCTATTGTATATGTTAGCTATGCATAGTTTTTTTTGTAATAGCTCTTATGTTCAGTGTTGTGTTTGTATTTATGATTAATTTATGTAGTACCGTTGTCCTGCGAGACATTTCGTTCATCTGAATGTCCACTCTCAGAAATATAGATACGCAAGCTGTCACTGAGGTGGTACCTTTTTAAAAGGTACAAATTTGTATCTCAAAGGTCCATATTAATACCTCAAGGCTACATATTAGTACCTAAAAAGTACGAAAGTGTTCCTCTTAAAATTTGTAGGTACTAATATATACTTTTGAGGTACCGATATGGACTCTTCAAGTACAAATGTGTACCTTTTGAAAAGGGACCACCCCAGTGACAGCTCTCGTACCTTTATTTCTGGGAGTGTAGCGGATTAAAGCTTACTTTTAATATTAAGTGCAGATATGTAGCATAGCAGACACATTATTTGTCTTTTTGGAGATTGAAAATTTATTTTACAAGTGAGACCTGGCCAAGGTAACAGCCATACAGGAAAACAATTACAACATTACAACAACATCATAACAACAACATTTTAGCCTTTAGCCTCTTCCCCTACCCCTCTTTTTGCGGGTTCATAAGGGCCCATTGAAGGGGTAGGGGTGTCCCAAATGTCTTTAGCCTGAAGGTGTAAGGCTAAGGGGAAGGGCTAGGTAGCCCTTGAAACTGAGATTTTTCAGGGCCACACTCAAAACCAAGAGGTACGAAAATTTCCCAGAATACACCAGCTACAATGTAAGCATGGCTAACCACGGAAGTTGGGAGATGCTCAAATCAGTATTTTTTGTCATTTGTAAGATTTTTTTTTTTTACAACAAACAAGCACATGTTTTAAGACATTCGAAATAGCGTTTGTGTTTCACCGTCATGCTTTAAAAAAAAAAAAAAAAACGATAAAAAAACTGCTTTAGCTTTCTGTCTATAATCCCTAATACTAACTCCTGTATAGCAGTCCCACAACGTTTTGTCACTCAATGAAACTCGAATATCCGTTCGAGACCCTTTTTACAGTGTCTGCTTTAATGTTAATGTTGTTTTCGTGTGTTTACATAGATGAATATGGCCACGGTGTAAATGCACATTACAATTACTAGCTTATTGCCACAATATATTGTTATGATAATATGAAATTGTTACCTTCAGTGATTTCCTGAAGATAAATGCCAAAAAAAATGCAACTACTACAGCAGTCGCCATCGTTGATCTCATTTGTAGTAAGAGCTCCCAATGACATATGATGGCGTGTGCAGGTGCTGTAGTGCTGTCCCATTTCTTAGGGGTATATTTTGAACCCCTTTCCCCTCACACTCTGTTTCAAGGGCCAAGGGGAAGAGGTAGGGGTACAAAAATAGAATTTGGATTGGGCTTTTATCAGTCCTCTCAACAAAAACAATCACATGCTTCCAGTACCACTCTCTTTGTAATGCCTTAAAGTTTACTGAAATTTTATTAAGTTTTTTAGTCTTTTTGTAAATTATTCTCAATGCACAATAAGAAAATGCAGTTTTCCCAGCTCTGTACCAACTCAACGTATATAAAAAAGCAAACACTTGGAAGAGCATAGCTGGCAATTGCCAGAACTAAGACAATTCTTGACAGTTTTTGATTCACAAGTTTGGTAAGTATTCATACAAAAACTGCAATCCACTTTTAAGACGTTAAAATCCTGCTAAACACTCAAATCCTACAAATTACTCGCCATACAAACATTATTAATAAGTATGGGTTTATATTTAAATAAAGTGAAAAAAGAAATAATAATAATAATAATTCCTTACATTTATTTAACACTTCTGGATACTCAAAGCGCTTTACACATTGGGGGGAATTTCCTCATCCTCCACCAGTGTGCAGCATCTGGATGACGCAACGGCAGCCATATTACACCAAACCTCACACCAGCTGATTAGTGGAGAGGAGACAGAGTGATAAAGCCAATTATGATATGGGGATGGTTAGGAGGCCATGATGGACGGAGGCCAGTGGGCAAATTTGAGCAGGACGCTAAGGTTAAACCCCTACTCTTTTTGAAGGACATCCTGGGATTTTTACCGACCACAGAGAGTTAGGACCTTAGTTTAACATCTCATCGGAAAGACGGCGCTCACTGAGCAGTATAGAGTCCCCTTCGCTATACTGGAGCGTTAGAACCCACACAGACCACAGGGAATAAAGTAAATCTCATTATTAATAATAGAAATTGATAGAAAAGATGTGGATTTAGGATGGATAAGGGTTTTTTAAGTGTTAAGCAAGTAGCCTGTCATGGTTTAATTTGCTATTTATTTTTGGACTTTATGAACTGAAATTGATAAAACATCAATTGAATTGTAAACTGATCATTTAAATGTTGAATGTTTGCATGATTATATTACAATACTGATAAACCTGCTGTCTGATTCTGATTTGGCTTCATTTTGTTACATGATCTCATTGTCAAGCTGTTACAGTAAATGCAATGCTGATGTGTGTGTGTGTGTGTTTGTTCTGCTCAGAGATTGTTGATGGAAATGCTAAGATGACTCTCGGGATGATCTGGACCATTATCCTTCGCTTCGCCATCCAGGACATCTCAGTGGAGGGTATATATAAAAATATCACACACACACACACACACACACACACACACACACACACACACACACACACACACACATACGTGCAAGTGGTGCATTAGATCTTGAAACAAATCTAGTGTGTTTGTGTGCATTGTGTGCACTGTAACGTGTTCATTCTTTGATTTTGAAATGACAAAATCGCATTTTTTTTCCTCATATGTGACCCAGAGCCACAAAACCTGTCAGGATTTTATTTAGCAGAAATGCAACCGTTTGATGGAATCTGAAGGTTCAAAAAATCTAAATATTAGGAAAATAGCCTTTACTTGTCGAGCATTAAATGAAATGTTTAGTAACTACGCTGTAAAATTGCTGTAAAATGTACAGTGTTACTGGCAATTTTGGTAGCCATTAATGCTGTAACATTAACAAGTGCACTGTAAATTAACAATTACAATTGTGCTGTTGTTTTATTGTTAATTTAAAGTGCACTTGTACATTTTACAGCTATTTTTTACAGTGTACCTAAAATTCTGAGGGTTGATATTCAGTAGGAAATTTACAAAATGTCTTCTTGGGGCTTGATCTTTGCCTAATATACGAATGATTTATTGACATAAAAGAAAAATGTCTAATTTTGACTCATGCAATGTTTTTGACTATTGCCAAAAATATACTGTTGCAACATAAGTCCTGGGGCTATTGATTTTTAGTAGGACTGCCTAGCCCAACAGTCTATCTAGATCTATTATCTATCTAGATCTAGATAGATTTTGCTGGACTGAAAAGTGAATAGCCCCGGGACTTCGGGCTACCAGATTTTGCCAGCCTTGGGGTTTGTGGTCCAGGGTCACATATTTTGGCTTTATTCTACACCATTGCAGTTCACCTAGAAATGGTCTGTTGAACATGTTCCTAGTTTTATGAAGCCCCTCCCACAGAAATACACAATTGGTCATCTAGTTCATTGTTCTGCATATTGATGATGTCACAGCTGAGGTGGGCTTTATGTAAATTTTAGAGTTTGTAATGTCATAAACCCATGAGGAAGCTCATTATCCTCCAGGATTTCACAGGACTTTTTTCTGATTTTGTAGCCTAAAATGACTCCTTTTGCTGCAGTTTTTCTTAAAATGTGTGGCAATATTTGGTGTTGATTTGCTATAGAGAAATATACCACTGACTCAAGCATTTATTATTTATATTTTATTACTCCTAGACATTGGGTTCTGTAAGTTATAAAATCACATTTAATTTCAGTATTTCATATGTAATCAAATAAAAATGTAACTCATTAACCTACCAATAATAAAACAAAAAAATAAATAAAGTAAGTTTAAAATGCTTAAAAGTTTCTTTTACAAGAATCTTTCTTTTTCATAGCTTGTAGCTATTTGTCAACTGTAGAGCATGCCAACTATGCATGAACATAGGATTGCAAACAATGCATTATATTAACAGCATGTCAGCAGTACATCCCGAAACAAAATGCAACCAAATGCATTAACCATACGCAAACAATGCATCTGTACACTATTATTAAAGGATATTGTATGTTAAAAACATCCGTTGTATCCACATATCGGTACATTTTGTGCCTGCACAACAGCTCAAAGATCAAAATCCACTTAATCATTGCACAAATAAAAAAAGTAAAAGAAGTGGTGTTATATAGAAAGGGGTAAAGAAAAATATGAGGATCTGTGCACAGCTGTGAATCAGGTGTGCACTGCAGATGGCACTGATGTGAAAGCCAGATCGCTGCTTCTGCTTTTTGTTTGCTAGCTTGTGCGGAGATAGGTTTTTGCAGATAAATTCAGCGATTACAAAATCTCAAAATCCTAGAGGGTCTGTGGCCCCTACTAGCCAATTAAAAATGTGAATTCTGGAAAATAAAGAATATCAGTTTACATTGAACTTTGAGCATCGTCATTTTGCAGATGTAGGACACACTCTGCTCTCCATATGCACCAAACACTTTCTTATCAACACTTCACAAATCATCATGCAATTCCTAATGTATTTCAAGCAGACTTGACAAACCACCTATTGGACGCCCTCTCCCCTTTCTATATGCAATACACTTTTGGTTTTAATATTAAAATTCTAAACTTAGACATAGCATTTACAGTTAAAGTCAAAATTATCAGCCCTCCTGTCAGTTCTTTTTTCTTTTTTAAATATTTCCCTAATGATGTTTAACAGAGCAAGGAATTTTTCACAGTATTTTCTATAATATTTTTTCTTCTGGAGAAAATCTTATTTGTTTTATTTTAGCTTAAATAAAAAAATATTTTCAATTTTTTTTTAAAGCAATTTTAAGGTCAGTATTATTAGCCCTCTTAAGCAATATTTTTTTTTTTCGATTGCCTACAAAGATGACAAAAGACAATGCCTAATTACCCTAACTTGCCTAATTAACCTAGTTAAGCCTGTAAATGTCACATTAAGCTGAATACTTGTATCTTGAAAAATATCTAGTGAAACATTATTTACTGTAATCATGGCAAAGATAAAATAAATCAGCTTTTATAAATTAATTATTAAAACTATTATGTTTAGAAATGTGTTGAAAAGTCGACTTCTGTTAAACAGAAATTTGGGACAAAATTATACAGGGGCTTCAACTCTGACTTCAATTGTATATATTGCTGTTCTATGATGATTTGAAGTGCTTCTTTTATCCTTACTTGGAAGTTGCTTTGGATAAAAGCATCTGCTAAATGAATAAATGTAAATGTTGGTTATGCTCAAACTGCAACATTACACGCTAACTGAAGTTAAAATGCTTTAACACATAACAGAAATCAGTCAAATTCAGTTCTGCTCTTTTGGATTTCTGAATATGCACCGTTAAAAGCAAATGTCATTTCAGCAATGTGTGAGTCATTTATATGACAACTTTATCTTTCCACTACTGAGAATCCATTTGATACGAGTGTGTGTGTGTGTGTGTGTGTGTGTGTTGTGCAGAGACCTCAGCGAAAGAAGGCCTGCTGTTGTGGTGCCAGAGGAAAACGGCTCCCTACAAAAATGTCAACATTCAGAATTTCCACATCAGGTGAGTGGACAGGAAATGAGCGCATGAGGGAAAAGCAGAGTG
The DNA here is from genome assembly GCF_052040795.2 of Danio rerio. Lineage (NCBI taxonomy): Eukaryota > Metazoa > Chordata > Actinopteri > Cypriniformes > Danionidae > Danio > Danio rerio. The sequence goes on along the minus strand of NC_141033.1, from coordinate 38,990,821 downwards.
AATGATGGGAAAAGAGAAAGACTGACAGAGATACTGCAACTGAACGCTGAGCTACAGCATCATATATAACCTTTATCTGTCTGTCTCTCTCTCTCTGTTAGCTGGAAGGATGGATTGGGCTTCTGTGCGCTCATTCACAGACATCGGCCAGAGCTCATCGATTACAATAAACTGCGCAAGGTGAGAGAATACTAGGAAATCTGACCAGATAGAATCGAGACCAGAAGTTTATATACACTGTATAAAAAGGAACATAACCATTAAAAAAAAAAGTCAGACATTAATGTGAATACATTTTTTTCTTATAGGTAAGTTAGGATTATCAAATTTGTTTCTGTTATGCTTAATAGCAGAATAATAGGAAAGATTTTTTTTGAGAAATTTTTATAACTTTTCTTGAAAGTCAAAAGTTTACATACAATAAGATTATTATGTCTCTGAAAATAGTTCAGATGATGGTGTCAAGGTTTTGGAAGTATCTGATTGGCTAATTGGCAACATTTGAGTTAATTGGAGGCACAACTGGAGAATAGTATTTAAGGAAAACCTCAAGCACACTGCTTCCTTGTGTGACAACATGGGAAAATCAACAAGCCAGAATAAAAAAAAAAAAAACAACTATTACAATTTGCTAAATGGGAAAAAGAATAATTTTTAGAGACATGTCCTGTGGTCTGACGGAACTAAGATTGAACTGTTTGGCCATAATGATCAGTGTTACATTTGGAGGACAAAGGGGAAAGCTTACAAGCTTAGGAACACCATCCCAACTGTGAAGTATAGGGACGGCAGCATCATGTTGTGGGGCTGTTTTGCTGCAGGAGGGACTGGCCCACTTTACAGCATAGATGGAAGAAAGAACACTATGTAAAAAATACTGAAGCAATATCTCAAGACATCAGCCCGGAAATTAAAACTTTGCCACAAATGGTTCTTCCAAACAGACCATGACCCTAAGCATACTGCCAAATTAGTTACAATGTGCTTTAAAGACAACAGAGTGAATGTTGTGAAGTGGCCATCACAAAGCCCTGATGTCAATCCTAGAGAAAATTTGTGGGCAGAGTTGAAAAAGCTTGTGCGAGCAAGACAGCCAACAAATCTGACAGAGTTACACCAGTTCTGTCAGGAGGAATGGGCCAAAATTCCTTCAAACTATTGTGAGAAGCTTGTGGAAGGATACCCAAAACATTTGACCAGAGTTATACAGTTTAAAAGCAAAGCTAAAAATACCAAGGAAATGTACAGTATGTAAACATTTGACTGTCTAGAAATCAATTAAAAATTCTCTCGTTATTCTGGCATTTAGCAAATGTAAATCATTTAGGTAATCCTAACGGACCTAAAATAGTAAACGTCTAGTATGATTTAACATCAGACATTTAAAAAAAATGGTTATGTTCCTGTTTTTAGAGTGTATGTAAACTTTTGGTTTCAACTGTATGTGACCCTGGACCACAAAACCAGTATAGCCAAAAAGACATGGGTTAAAGTTATTGATTTTTATTTTATGGCAAAAATCATTCGAGTATTAAATAAGGATCATGTTCTGTGACGATATTTAGCTGACTTTCTACCGTAAATATACCAAAACCCAATTTTTGATTAATAATGTGCTCTCGACAATTTTAAATCTGGTTTTCTCAGTATTTTTTTTAAACACTCCTGAAAATATATCCAGATAAAAAGTTAAAGATATTCAAAAATATTTATCTCTGCCAAATATTGTCCCATCTATCTAAGTACACATCAAAGGAAAGCTTATTTATTCAGCATTCAGATAATACATTAACATAAATTTCATAAAGCATTAAGGTCTAGGGTCAAATATAGAAATTTAAAAGAGACTGATACATATTTTTGTTCTCTGGTTTCTCTCAGGACGACCCCATGACGAATCTGAACACCGCCTTTGATGTTGCTGAGAAGTATCTGGACATCCCGAAGATGCTGGACGCAGAAGGTGAGACATTTAGAGGACAGGCTACTTTCTGTTCCACCTTCACTGTGAAACTAGGTTAGGTGAAACTCGGTCTAAATATAGAGATGTAGGAGGAACGCAGGTATGTGTGTGTGTGTATGCTGAATTACACCCCATTACTGAAAGCTTCTTCAACATGTTTGGAGGGGTTTTAAGGTTTTAAGGTAGTAGGCGTCATGATGAGGTTGTTGCAGGGCTCGTACGTGGCTGATATTATTAAAGTATTCAGCTGGTTAAGGCTTGTTTTAAAGTCTAAAGGTATGAAATGTATAAGATATACAGTTGAGGTCAAAATTATTCACCTCCCTGATTTCTATTTTCTTATTCAAATATTTCCCAAATTATGTGTAACTGAGCATGGACATTTTCACAGTATGTCCTATAATATTTTTTCTTCCAGAAAATGTCTTATTTGTTTTATTTCGGCTAGAATAAAAGCACCTTTTTATTTTTTAAGAGGCGTTTTAAGGTCTACATTATTAGCCCCCTTAAGCTATATATTTTTTCGTATATATATTTAACCTGCCTAGTTAACCTTATAAACATATTTAAGCCTTTAAATGTCACTTCCTGAATACTGGTTTCTTGAAAATATCTAGTAAAATATTATTTACTATCATCATGGCAAAGATAAAAGAAATCAGTTATTAGAAATGAGTTTGAACACAAGCCACTGCAAACTGTTAGATTTTAGTTTACTCCAAGCAAAGCATGTTATTCCTTTAAATTGGAAAAAAACTTAAAGGCCATCCTGTGGCCAGTGGATTAAAGAAATGACTAGTAATTTTGCAAACACTGTTAAAGGGAAATTACAAGATTTGTTGTAAAATATGGACCCCCTTTCAACTCTTTTTGAACCAGATGGACAACGCAACATTTTTTGATGTTTTAGCTTTGAAACCCTTGGTGGTGTCTTCTTGTATTGTTCAGATGTCTTACATTTCAGCACCAATTAACAAATTTGTTTAACCAGTGACACTGCAAAGCTGGGAAACAAGGATACAAAAATGCACTGAACATTATTATTTATTATTTTTTTAATGGTGTACTGTTACTATTTGAATTTATGTAATTTATTTACATATTTATGTTCACATTTTTAACCATTTGTCTTTTCACTTTTTATTTTTATTTATTTATTTATTATGTATTTTGTTCTTTAGAATAAGCAAAACCTAATACATTTATAATTTGGGTAAAAATGAGTTATTAGAACTGTTATGTTTAGAAATGTGTTGAAAAAAATTCAGAAATTTAGGAAAATAATATGCAGCCGGGCTAATAATTCAGGAGGGCTAATAATTCTGACTCCAACTGTATATATATATATATATATATATATATATATATATATATATATATATATATATATATATATATATATATATATATATATATATATATATATATATATATATCGATAATAAGACATGTAAGATATAATGAAATCATTTCAGTTGTGGGAGCAGTTGACTTTTATAAATGTAATGTAATATTAAATTTAGAAAATCTTTTATAGAACATTTATTATGCGAGATGACAAATACTGAATTGTGTTTTTTTTCCCACAATTTTTATTTTATTTATATTTGTATTTAAACATGGGAAGCTTGACTTGTTGGTTTTTATTCCACCAATGGTTAGAAAATAATAGACCTTATTCCTGACAAAAAAAAAACTATTACAGTTAGAATTATTTCCTAAAAAATCAAAATGCACATATTTTTAGATAAATTTTAATGTAGAATAAAAATTAAATATGGGTCACATTATAAATCAAAACTCACCACATGAGTTTGTTAGCTCATATTGCTGTTTTTTTTGGTGAACAATTAATCTGTGCATCTCAACAAAATTAGTTTGCTCTTCTACTCTTTAATTGAAATATGAAAATGCACTTCCTGTTTTTTTCTTCAGTAAAGTTGTCTGATCACGTATATCTTAGGAATTATGCGTGGCTAACATATTTAATCACACTGCTCCAAATGTCAGTTTTAACAGCAAACAGGTGAGCAGGAGGTGTCTGTTAGGTTGTAATAATTCTCCCCAAACACTTTTCCTGATCGTTCTGAAGGAATGGCCAACTTTACTACACTCATTCAGCTCACAGTAGAAAAATTAAGCCACACCCAATGTCTGGCTTAAGATTCCATTTCACTAGAAACTGCATCACATTACGAAAAAAATAACTGTTGCAGCTTCCGGTTCATGTGGACTTTAATGTATGAACAAATTAATTTGTGTTATACTTTTATTGTTTTGATGGTTGACATTTTAAAATATATTGTATTCATTATAATATAAAAATGAATATTATATGTTTTTAAAATATAATTACAATTTTTATGATAAAAACTGATATTGAGGACAATAATGCATCTCAGCAAGCTTTATCAAAATAAGAAATGTGTCAAGTGGCTAAAATTAAACATTTTGTTTAAACACAAGGTCAAAAACTCAACTTGCCCACCAGTGTTAATTTATGTTGCTCAAAAGCACTGGTATTTGTTTGATATTTTGTTGATAGTTTCATTGCAGGTTGACATTACTATGTCTTATCTTCATGCACGAACAACTCTTTCTTTACACAGGAAGTCACCTCAGATGGACCTCTGAAGTAGTGTGTGACTCTGATTATTCATTTATTCTCTCATTACATTAATATGGCCCCCTTCTTTCTCTGCAGATATTGTTGGTACGGCCCGTCCCGATGAGAAGGCCATCATGACCTACGTTTCTAGCTTCTACCATGCCTTCTCCGGGGCGCAGAAGGTATCGCAGGGCACCCCGTCCCAATATCATATCAACGTCTACACTCTACCTTATACGTCCCTCCCTTCACTTGGTTTCTGCCCGCTGGTTTTTGGGTAGCTGTGTTTACTGGTTGTTCGTGGATTACCCATTTACTACTTTCCTAACAGTCCTCCTCTCTTTGACTCTTTGCAGTGCTAAGCTCCGCCCCTCAGGGCTCATGCTCCTCCCACAGTTGCATGAGTCTTTTCACCTGTTGCATGAAGGGAAATTAAGTCTTACAATGAAGGCATGAGTGTGTCTCCAATTCAGTCTTCTAATCGAATTATGCCAACAATGGCTATGTTTCCATCCCAAGTCATAATTAAAATCTTGCATAAAATATTTTAAAATTAAAATTAAACATAATTTCCCTCCCATGTTCAAGAGAATAAAAATAGGAAAATAGCGAAAATTATTTTTAAGAGGAAAATCAAAAAGTGGCAAGTAATCGGTAAATGCCAAGTTGTGAATTTATTTTATGTGAAGAATTAAAATAATGCATAAAATCCTTGCAAAATCAACCGCTGTTTCCTTTTCATGTGTTTAGGAGAATAAAAATAGAAAAATTGCAGAAAATAGTGAAAATATCTATAAGAGGACAATCTAAAAATAACGATAAGAGGAAAATTGAAAAATATCGATTAGAGAAAAGTCGGAAAATAGAAAAATATCGTTAAGGAGGGAAATCATAAAATATTGATTAGAGGAAAATCATAAAGAATAGATAAGAGGAAAATTGTAAAATATTGTTAAGAGAAAAATCTGAAAATATTGATGAGAATAAAATCGAAAAATATCTTTTCGAGGAAAATCGGAAAATATCAATTAGAGGAAAATCGGAAAATAATGATGAGGAAAATAATGATAAGAGAAAAATCATAAAAAATATTTATAAGAGTAAAATCATAAAATAACGATAAGAGTAAAACTGGAAAATATTAAAAAGAGTAAAATTGGAAAACATTAATGAGACGAAAATTGGAAAATATCAATAAGAGAAAAATCTGAAAATATTGACAAGAGAAAAATCTAAAAAATATCAACAAGAGGAAAATCAGAAATTAGGGATAAGAGGAAAATTATAAAAAAACGAGTAATCAGTAAGTCCCGAGTTGTGAATTTATTTTATGTGCAGAATTAAAATATTGTATAAAATTTTGGCAAAATTTAACACTGTTTCCTTCCCATGTGCTCAAGAGAAAACAAATCAGAAAAATAAGAGACAATAGCCAGAATTAAAATCGGAAAATAGTGAAAAAATGCAAAAAATACTGATAAGAGACGAAAATTTGAAAATATCGAGTAATCAGTAAATGCCAAGTTGTGAATTTATTTTATGTGCAGAATTCAAATATTGCATGAAATATTTGCAAAATTAAAAACCTTTTTTTCCCCATGTTTAAGAGAATAGGAAAATAGTGAGAGTAAAAATCTGAAAATCTGAAAGTATCAGAAAATAGCGAAAATATCGATAAGAGGAAAATAACGATAAGAGGAAAATCGGAAAATAACGATAAGCGATAACTATACAAAATCAGATTATTATTAAAATAACTATAAAGAATGATTGAAACAACATTTGAACGGTGTTCGAGGTTTTCCTCGCCAACCTATTGAGGCAAAACTGCTCAACTTATTTTTAGTTGATAAATATATTTTCACAGTAGTTTATATCTTTTGGATTAAACATTTATCCAACTTAACTGTGCACATTTGTTTATTATACATATTTTTACAATGAACGTGCATCTTTTTGTTTCCATTCAACGTTTAATTACATTTTTTTTGCGTGAAATTCTAAAATCCATAAAATAGATGTATGGAAACATGGCTAATGAGGCTTGCTGGAGACCTCTTCATGCATTCATTTCTGTAGAGCTGTGCCCTCGTTTGCCTTTGTGTCTATGCAGTCTTTTACTCTGTGCTTTTTTTCTCCTCCTCCTTTTCTCTCCCTGTTCCTGCTCCCTCTTTCCCTGGGCAGATATCGTTAGTACGTTGCGTCCTGATGAAAAGGCCGTCATGACGTATGTGTCATGTTACTACCACGCCTTCTCAGGCAAACAGAAGGTGAGCGCAGACCCACATCAGCCAGTCAGGACACACATCATCACAAACCCAGACAGATCTAGAAAGTCAATCAGAGCTTTGCTTTTATTTGATAAATTGGAACTAGAATAGGTTATATGGAAATAATAAGAGCAAACTGAAGGTTTCTAAACACTTAAAGACACAGTTTGAAACCAGAAAGAAAAATAAAATCACTATTTATTCGCCAAGGTCCAAACTTTTTTTTTCTGTTGAACACAAAAGAAGATATTTTGAGGAATGGCAGAAACTAATGGCATATACAGTAGAAAAATAAATAATATGGAAGTCAATGGGTCCTACCGCCTTCCAACATACAGTACTTCAAAATACCTTCTTTTGTGTTCAACACGAGACAGAAACGTATAAAAGGTTTAAAACAAGTGCATTTTTGGGGTGAGTTATCCCTTTAATGTAATATTATCTACAAGTAAAGTTTTAAAAGTCATTTTTAAAGATTTGATAAATACAGTTAAGCATATAAAAGGTTTATTAGGGTCAAATCAGTTTCTGATGAATTCACTTAAGCCTAGTTCACACTACAGGATTTTAAACATCAGCAGATCGCTGTGCTGTTCACACTACATGACTTGACTTTGTGTCTTTTAATCTCTGTGGTTTTCACACTACGCAACACTCCGTGAACGATCCACAAGAGGGGGGTCACACACTACATGATCTGACAACAACTCATTCCCCATCAGCTCATTCAAGCTACCAAACCACAGCCAATGAAAATTTGAGGGAGGAGTCGTCAGAATAAAGCTGAACACTATTGGCTGCTTGTGTGCTGATTACATCACTGACAGCGTTTCAAGCTTTGGAGAAAACATTTAAAAACATAGTCAAATCAGCTGATTTATTAGCGGATTAATCACTCATCTGCAAGGTTTGAGTGGATAGATACACAGAGAGTTTTTAATTTTTGTAATTGTATAACTCTTTGAAATAAAACTAACATATTTATAACACCCTGCCGTTTTCTAACTATCAGTGTATTTCTTTCTGACATTGTTATTTTTTTATTACAAAACAGTAAAGAACTGAGCATTTGTGCCTTAAATTACCATATTGGTCAAAATGACTGCATGCATGTCTGATACTTTTCGCTGTGACTTTAAATATGTGTGCATTTTCTTGCCTGGCAACTTCCTGCTAACATAAACAAAACTTTCTGATGGCAAAAACATCAATTTACTTTAGATATCTTTCAAAACTGCATATTCTGTGCTGTTAAATAGCTCCTGTTTGAAAGTGAAAATGAAAGCCAAGACCTTTAAGTGTTTTAGTATCTTAACTACATATTTATAGGCTGTATTACCAAAAAAAAATTATATTTTTAGGGTAATGGTGTCATTAAATATGGTGCCAGACATTCAAAGCTTAATTTTAATATCTCAATAATAGCTTTGAATGTAAATATGTTGTGACAGTATGGCGTTTTATATGAGAACGGTCAGAATGATCAGTATATGGTAATTCTAATAGTTACAGAATTCTAGTTCCACTGTTAATATAGCCTCCTCTCATGTCTGTGCTAACGCAGAATGAAGCGAGTGCACCGATGCCTATTCTGACCAATCACAGATGTTTCTGCTGAGCTCCTGAACACACAGGCATTCAGCTCATGCTGATCTGCTCTCTCATTGGCTGTAGCTCGTCACTACATCTGACCACACGTGGGGTTGAGTCGGCCGACTGCTCTGGAATATTTAGCATGCTGAATTTTGGATTTCCGTCTGCGAGGTGTCGGCGATGCGTCAGCTAGCCTCGTTGATGCGTTGCTCAGTAGTTCACACATAAAGAGCGGCGAGCGCCGAGCACCCGCAGATTTCTTCCCGATCACAGCCCGATCTGTCAGCGAGCTCGTTAACTTTCAAATCGGGCTCAAATCAGGCTTAAAATCCTCTAGTGTGAACTAGGCATTACGGGTCAAAAGCCTGTCTGCTCTTTTGAAGATGTCACTGACCGGTCAAAACCTACTCTTTGACTTCATTGTGAATTCTCACTCATTTTTTGTTTGGCTGGGATTTTTCTTTCTTTGGAAACAGTCAGCTCTGGCTGTTTCCAAGACAACCCTGCTGTAGTATTATATAACACACCTTGCTCTGTTTCAGCACATCTGCACACACACACACACACACACACACACACACACACACACACACCACAGAGCTCTTGAACTTCTTTACATTTTAAAATGCCTAAAATTCTGCAGCAGACATCCCTGGAACAGTGAATCATTCTATTGCTAATAAAAGGATATGTTCATGTTTCATATTTACACTACCTTACAAAAGTCTTGTCGCCTATCCAAGTTTTTGGAACAATGCAATGACTCTAATAACATATTAATAAAGCTGTCTGGAACGACAAAGAAAGCATTCTTGCAGGACTCCCAGAGTTCATCGAGATTCTTTGGATTCATCTTCAATGCCTCCTCCATCTTACCCCGGACATGCTCAACAATATTCATGTCTAGTGACTGGGCTGGCCAATCCTGGAGCACCTTGACCTTCTTTGATTTTTGGAACTCCAGGAGGCTGAAGTATGAGTAGGAGCGCTATCTTGCTTTAGAATTTGCCCTCTCCTGTGGTTTGTAATGTAACAGGCAGCACAAATGTCTTGATACCTCAGGCTGTTGATGTTGCCATCCACTCTGCAGATCTCTTGCACGCCCCCATTCTGAATGTAGCCCCAAACCATGATTTTTCCTTCACCAAACTTGATTGATTTCTGTTAGAATTTTGGGTCCAGGCGGGTTCCAAAAGGTCTTCTGCAGTATTTGTGCTGATTGGGATGCAGTTCAACAGATGATTCATCAGAAAAATCTACCTTCTGCCACTTTTCCAAATGATCAACTTGAATCAAGTTATAATTTGTTGCTCTTACGACTGGAATCAACGACAAGACTTTTGTCAGGTAGTGTAGTTGGCCCATTGTGCTACTTTAGAGTCAGTAGTCATTTCTTTTTAGATTGAATAAAATTATATAGAATTTTTAATCTTTAAGAAACACATGAACCTCTAAAAACCTTGAGCCAGAAGCCACATCTTAAAGAGGCATATACAACAAAAGCATACACAGGCTTTTTAATGTGGCTTAAATGTATATGTGTTCACAATGTTCTTGCATAATCTTCCTTACCTGGCAAAAATATATCAAATATTTTAATTATGTCTTGGAAATGAAAGCAATTAGTTTACATGTTGCCACACTAAGCAAAACATTTTTAGTGTTCAGTACATTCTTATCACTAAAATCAGAATAATAATAGACAGACTTTGTATTTTCCCCATTTCCTCAGATTTATCGAGTACCTCACAATTTGAGTCAGTTCATGTAGACTAGGCATTCAGAATCTAACTTGTTGTATCTGCTTCTGTTTAAGCTGACTGATTCAGTAATAATTCATTCAGAGGCAGCAAGTTTCTTTTCTGATGGGGTGAAAGTTACTACATGGTTGTGCTGATTCATCACATCCAGCTGGGTTTCCTCAACTGTGTGTGAGCATTTGTGAGCTGATGACTAACATCCCTCAGTAAATACATGCTGGGTGTGTGTTCTCGGCTCAACCAGATCCTGTCTGCTCTTATAAGGCACGAGTCAGACTGTAAACCCAACAAAGTGTTCTGCTTTCAGAAACACTTCCTTTGACACACCCACATCCACACCCACTGTTGCTGTGTGCAACATCAGGATGTTATGAATAACTCATCGTGGTACAACAACTGTATCAGTGGACAGCTGGTTTTGGAGTTGAACACAGGTTTAAGAATGAATATGATGACCTGTTTAGTCTACTTGGACAAAACAAAACCACTTATTTTTACATGATATGAAGGACAAAATGTTTTTTTTTTCATTCAAATGTTAAAATATTTATAGAACCATTATGTGTGTTTTTTTAAATATTTTTTATATTTTAAAAACTATATTTCATAAAATAGAGATAAGGCATAAGCAATTTATGCCTTAGTTTGTTGTAAATACCGGCCCACTGAAAAAAAAAACAAAACTTTAAACCAACTTTTAAAAAATCACTGTAATTTGAACAGCTAAAATGTTTAGTTTTGTAGTTTTAGTTTTTATTTCAGCTCAAACATTACATTTGATTTATTTATGTATTAATATTATTTTTTAAATGTAATAACTAAATTTATTACAGTAATTTATAAATGTCTTTAATCATTTATACATTGATTTTATCATTTATTTACACATTTCCCTCAAATATAGTTTTAACTTGGTCGAATATGAAAATCAAATTCCTTTGTTTGGTCACATTTTATTTTGATGGTTCGTTTGATGAATTTAAGTTATATTGCATCTACATGCCAACTAATTCTTATTAGATTATAAGTAGACTGTGAGGTTGGTGTTAGGGTTAGTGTAAGTTGACATGAACTTGCAAAGTTTCTTATAGTCAGTTCAATAGGAGAAGTATCAACAGATATTAAGCAGACAGTCTTCTACTACTCAAATGGACCGTCAAAATAAAGTGTTACTAATTATTATTATTCTGGCAAAGGCAAAAAATACATTTAATCAAAGGTAAACTATTGTTTTCATAAAACCTGAATTAATTGAATTACTTTGGTTCAACAAAGTAAAATTGTACTATGGACTATGATACTATAATAAAAACATATAATATTAGGGTGTGCTATTGCTAGTTTTTTTTACTTTCAAGATAAAATATTTGAGGTAAGACTACTGATGCTTTCTGTATGGCCATAAATGTCACACAAGAGTGTAATCAATCTCAATCAATTAGAAACCTTTTTCATGTGGTCACATGACACCAAAGCAGCTAGTTTAAATAAAAATACGACTTTGAGAGAAACTAGTAGTTGTTTTAAGGCAAATTGAATTAAACCGGTTAAAATCAGAAACCATAATATTTTCACCTAATCCAATGTGAAGATGTACATTGAATGAAGGACACAGTAGTTTAATTTTTTAAGTGTATGGCAGCAAAATTACATACTACGTTACTTTACATATAGCGGCTATTCGTAAACTTCAGAAACCCTTATTAGAAACACAGGTGCCTATTAAGTGATCTCCAGCAAGTTGTATTTTTTTTGGTCAATCTTTGGTCAAATAGTGTTTTGATTATTAAGTACATTTGAGACTTTACTGACATTGCAGAATGGCTTTTGGGCAGAGGTGATCTCATATAAATTTACAGAGTAAAAAAATTTTGGATTGTGACGGAGAAAAAAATCCTAAGACATCCCAGGAAGTTGGGGATGCCCACTTTTAAAGTTTTACTAAAATCTGTTGACTAAACATTGGCTATAATAAAGTAATTATTGGGTAAAAACTCTTTTAGCCCCTTTAAAAGCACTTCATTAAAAGAGTTTATTAAATTAGCTCAGCCAAAAATGAAAAAAGAGATCATTTTCTTACCCTTCACTGGTTTAAAACCTTGATTAACCTCATCATTTATTCTCCCTCTTTGAGTTTCTTTCTTCTGGTGAGCACAAAAGAATATATTTTGGAAAATGCTCAATATTTTTCAGATATATTTAAAAAAAATGCTCACCCATTAACTTCCATAGTAATTGTACTACTACTATAGGAGTTGATGGGTGCCAGCAATCAGCATTCTTCAAACTACAGTATCTCTTTTTGTGTTCAACAGAAGAAAGTAACTCATAAAGAGGAATAATAAATGATGAAATAATTGTCCTTTTTGGTTGAACTATCCTTTAAAATGTTTTAATATTCTTATTTTCAACACTGAAGTACAAAAAAAAAATTGATATAAGCCAAGACACAAAAACATAATTGTGTGTGTGTGTATTTTTTTAACTGGATCTTTTGAAATTAGATACTTATGCATTGTATTTTTATTGCGATCTTTAAGCAGAAATTGTGAGAGAAAATCAAAGTTAGAAAGTTTAGAAAATTAGAAAGTTTTTCTCAATAAAACAAAAAAACTAACTTTCTGTCTACTATTGATCAGCATTATGCACCAAAAGCAACATTTATAAGATGTTCACAATACCGAAAACGCTTCCTGAGCTCTGGCTGTTTCTGACAACGCAACACTGAGCTTATCATTATTTTCTTCTCTTCCTTTCTGGCTTTTAGACTTGCAATTCACTTCCTTACCCTTACACCCCCCTTCAAAAATATACACATGTATAATGAAACACACTGCAGGGTTATATGATATTGACAGAGCAGCTGATTGCTTTGGGTAATGGTAATAAATGGACTTCAACACACACACACACACACACACAAACAGAGCCTTAATAGTGTTTTCAAGGCTCTGATAAGGTTTCCACAGAAAGAGAAGCAGATTCACTGTGTGCTTTACTCCCTTCAGGCCGAAACGGCAGCCAATCGGATCTGCAAAGTGCTGGCTGTCAATCAGGAGAACGAGCAGCTGATGGAGGACTATGAGAAACTAGCCAGTGATGTGAGCACAGTCATTCATTCCTGTTCACTCCTCTTCACTCCCATCCTTCTCTCCTGTCGTCTCCTCGTCTGTGCTCATTTAGGGACAGTTTCAGTCATTTAAACTGCTTTCACAAGTACAGGAAGTGTTGTACTGCTGATGTTTAGGTCAAACAGTTCAATGGAATAATAATAAGTAAATGATTAATATATATGTATTCAATCGCTAATGGCACTTTGAATGTAAATGCTATTTAAATGTTAAATAAAATGTGTCTGAATAAATGTTCATTTTAGTTTTGTCATCTAAACTGATGACATTTCTTCTAAAGTTAAAATAAAAGTAGTTTTTAAAGCCTTTGGTATAAAATAATTGAAAACAAAATGTTTCATGTTAATTTCTAGACATCACGATTCATAGATTTTTCTTTAGAAATGTTAAGAAATCAATATTTGGTGGAAAACCCTGACAACAATCACAACATATGATGAAAGCGACTGTTATTCTGACTAAATTTTAAGTTAAATAAATAAATTAAAAAAATTACCTAAATTACTTTATTACTTTATATTACTTAATTATTATTTAAAATTTTTATTTAATTTTGTATTTTTGTTTTTACATTTTTAAAAACATTTTGAAATGTGGAGGTGTTCTTATAGCATTTTTAATTTTTACTCAGTCCCATAACTTACAAATTCATTTTATTAGATCCATTTCATCTGTTTAGTTCCCCGTAAATGTATCTGTAATAATTCAATATATACTTTAATTACAAATACTTTAGTTGATCCAGGTTATTGACTGAAATTACACAATGACTCTAAAAGTCTTAAAATATTATGTAAATAATTTGGGTACCCTGTGTATAGACCACTTCAATGTGGTCATGTCATTGGCCCGTGAAAATTTCCTGCTTGTTATCAAACTATTTTAAATCTGTAACAAGAGGCAATTCAATCATAACTTGATGTTACAACAGCTATCCTTACATTATTTATCAATATGTGGAACTATTTGGACTCTTAGAAGCTTTGGAAATGTAAAATTGAAAACAGGCAACGTCAGGACCATTGTTATTGTTTACATCCCTCAAAATGGTCTGTTATTTTTCATAAAACCATCAAAAGTTCTGATTCTTATTATCTCTTTTATCTCTATCTCCTTTATTTCATTCCGTCTGCTCCAAATTGATCCCTTTTCCCCCCTCCTTTTGTTGTTTCCTTCCCCTTTTCCTGTCTCTGTCTTGCTCTGGCTCTCTTCAGCTCCTGGAGTGGATTCGCAGAACCATCCCGTGGTTGGAGAACCGCGTCCCGGAGAACACCATGCAGGCCATGCAGCAGAAGCTGGAGGATTTCCGGGACTACAGACGACTTCATAAACCACCCAAAGTTCAGGAAAAATGCCAGCTGGAGATCAACTTCAACACACTGCAGACCAAACTGCGTCTCAGCAACCGGCCAGCGTTCATGCCTTCGGAGGGAAAGATGGTCTCGGTTAGCAACTTTTCTAATTTCAGAGCACCCAAGTGAAATCATTTGATTTGTAATATTTGCAACCCAGGCTCATTATTGATATGTACCCTTGTATACATTTCTTTAGAGCGCCAAATACATCCCAGGAGGATTTTTTTTTTTTGCAGTTGTTTTCTCGAATGCACTGGAGGCCACTGTGTACGCTTTTTTAGATCTCAAATTACTCTTGCGAGTGCCATTCATGCCTGCTGTTCTTGCGCAAGTCCACCAGAGGATGCTTTCGACTGGCTGACTAACTGAACGAACAACCGACCAAGCGATCTTCCCACCCACCCCCTTTCCTAAATCCAACTGATAGTGTTTTTTAAAGCACAAATTGAACCAATCACCCCCTTTCCTAAAAACTCAACCGACATTGTTTTCAGAAGTCATCCAGAAAAAGATAAGCCCTTGCAGCCGCCTGATTTTTACCATGTTTTCAGATCTTACCAAGTCCTCACCCTGTTATTTACATGTTTATTTTATTTTTTGCCTTTTGTTTTTGCCTTTTGTTTTTGTTTTACCTGCTTTCTGGAATCGTTCTTCGCCATACTCAAACCCAGTCTTCGCCATCGACTCCGCTTTGCATCTCAAGGCCGCAGATGTACATGGCAAGCTAACTGGGCAAACTGGTAACAGTGTAAAAGCCATTCACAGGGAAGTAAGCAGTCGATTGGTAGCACAAAAAGAAACAGAAGCCATCGGCGGTGTCATAATGCCCTGTATTGTTCGTTTTGAAGCAGCCATACATACCACTGGCTACATAATTTGTGCTCTCCAGATATGCATACGGGGGTGCTTTTCACAATGATCCTGTGTTGCAAATTTGTCAGTATATAATCTGAATAATCTAAATTTATAGGACATCTCCAATTCGTGGGGACGTCTGGAGGGGGCAGAGAAGGGTTATGAAGAGTGGCTGCTCAATGAGATCCGCAGACTTGAGAGACTCGATCATCTTGCTGAGAAATTCCGCCAAAAAGCTGCCATTCACGAGGCCTGGACTGACGGTAACTGAGACTGAGAAGCACATGGGTAGTTGACAAACATGTAGTTTTTTTGTGTGTATGCAAAATATAATTTTTTAAGAAAAATTTATGAATAATATACAAGTAGAGCTATGCATCTTTATTTGTTGGACACTTTTCTTCATATAGTGCTATTTATTTTATATAGAAGTATGAATAGTATTTTTTTCTCCCTGATTTGTTGGAGTTGTTGGATATTTTTAATAAATCTGGGTGCAAACGACAACAAAACTAAGTTTTATAGTGGTTCCAAAAAAGTTATATGTACTTCATGGGCTTCACAGTTTGCTTCAGTCACATGATCTTGAATAGGGTGCTTCAACTAATTGAGGTTTTCTGTGGGATTGGCTTTTTAAAATGAACATATTCTCATGGCAGCATGATGGTGCAGTGGGTAGCACAATCACCTCACAGCAAAAAGATTGCTGGTTTGAGCCCCGGCTGGGTCAGTTGGCATTTCTGTGTGGAGTAATTTAGCGTACCCAATTCGCCTATACTGCATATCTTTGAACTGTGGGGGAAACTGGAGCACCCGGAGGAAACCCACGCCAACACAAACTCCACACAGAAACGCCAACTGACCCAGCTGAGGCTCAAACCAGAGACCTTCTTGCTGTGAGGAGATCGTGCTACCCACAGCGCCACCGTACAACCTCACGGTACATTTTATAACAAGAAAAACAAGAAAGACAATGGAAAGGTTTAACCATTTACTGCATTTTTAAATGAAGTCATTATTAATTATATTCATTTTTGTCGTTTTGTCACATCAACAGCCCACATCTACAGTTAAAGTTAGAATTATTAGCTCCGCTGTAAATTTTTCTCCAATTTCTGTTCTCCAAATAAAGATTTTTCAACACATTTCTAAAAATAAGTTTTAATTTCTAATTTATAAACTAATTATTAGTAAACTAAACTCTCTAAACTAAAAATTTGTTATAAACTCATTTCTAATAACTGATTTCTTTTATCTTTGCTATGATGACAGCACATAATATTTTACTAGATATCTTTCAACATGCTAGTATTCAGCTTATAGTAGCCCCTTTCACACAGTGATACCGGTAAATATCTGGAAAATTTCCGGAACGACTTTATCGGTATTTTCAAAAAGGACCTGTTTACACATACAACCTTTCCGGAAAATTGCCGGCAATTTTCCGGAAAGGTCTGTATGTGTGAAAGGGGCTAATGACATTTAAAGGCTTAACAAGGTTAATTAGGCGGGTTAGGGTAATTAGGCAAGTCATTGTATAAAAATGGTTTGTTCTGTAGACTATCGAGAAAATATTGCTTAAGGGGGCTAATAATATTAACCTTAAAATGGTTTTTAAAAAAATTTAAAACTGCTTTTATTCTGGCCAAAATAAAAGAAATGAGACTTTCTCCAGAAAAAAAGAATATAGGAAATACTGTAAAAAAAACCTTGCTCTGTTAAACATAATTTGGGAAATATTTGAAAAAGAAAGGAAAACTCACAGGGTGCTATAAATTCTGACTTCAGTTTTATGTAGAAAATAGTTGAGAGCCTTATTCATGTGAAGATCTGGCTGATCTTTGCTGCTCCCTGTAGGTAAAGAGGACATGTTGCAGCACAAAGACTTTGAGACGGCGTCACTGTCCGAGATCAAGGCTCTGCTGAAGAAACACGAGGCCTTTGAGAGCGACCTCGCAGCTCATCAGGACAGAGTGGAGCAGATCGCTGCCATCGCTCAGGAGCTCAAGTCAGTCAAACACACGGAAAACTGATCCAGACACTGATTCTTGCTGTAAACGATTTACTCTTTGACTGAACACACAGAACATTTGATCTGCAGCTTACTGAACATCATCTGTGATCTTTTGCTGAAGTAGTTTAATACTCTCTCTCTCTCTCTCTCTCTCTGCAGTGAGCTGGAGTATTACGACTCTCCCAGTGTAAATGCTCGCTGTCAGCGCATCTGTGATCAGTGGGATTCGCTGGGAGTGTTAACTCAGAAACGCAGTGAGGCCTTGCAGGTGATACAGCCCTTCATATTCCAGCATTAAATTCATTCTTTCTAAAAAGCGAATGGTCTTTTTTTTACACTGCAGTACACTCACGTGTGTCTCGCCACTGTGTCTTTCCTCAGAGAACTGAGAAACTGTTGGAAACTATTGATCAGCTTTACCTGGAGTTCGCCAAAAGAGCAGCGCCCTTTAATAACTGGATGGAGGGAGCAATGGAGGACCTGCAGGACACTTTTATAGTCCACACCATTGAGGAAATACAGGTGCTGTACACTTGTCTGTCTGTCTGTGTATCATCTGTCTGTCAATCTGTCTAGCATCTATTTGTCTTACTGTCTGTGTATCTATCATCTGTCTGGCTTTCTATCAACTGTTTGTCTTACTGTCTGTCTGTCTATCATCTGCATGTCTATCTATCTATCTATCTATCTATCTATCTATCTATCTATCTATCTATCTATCTATCTATCTATCTATCTATCTATCTATCTATCTATCCATCTATCCATCTATCCATCCATCTATCCATCCATCCATCCATCCATCCATCCATCCATCCATCTTTCTGTCTGTCTGTCTACCCATCTATCTACTATCTACCCATGTCTATCAACTGTTTGTCTTACTTTCTGTCTGCCTATCATCTGCATGTCTATCTGTCTGTCTGTCTGTCCGTCCGTCCGTCCGTCTGTCCGTCCGTCCGTCCGTCCGTCCGTTCATATCCATCCATATCCATCCATCCATCCATCCACCAATCCATCCACCTACAGTGTCTGTCTGTCTGTCTGTCTGTCTGTCTATCTATATATAATTTTTGAAAATGTGCATAAAAAACATGCTAAAATGATAAAAATGTGTGTTAATAGACAGAAAAACCATGTTGTTTTGGTCATTCTAAAACGCCTCAGCCGTTTCAGTATTAGTGTTATGATATTATTAATGACCTCCAGAACTGTCAAGAGCATCTGTGCTTCATGTCTCATGGCCTCAAACGCCCCCAGGCGTTCATTGTGTGTCGGCAACGTCTTCTGAGGTTAAAGTCATATACTAAATAAAAAAAGATTCACGCAGCTTCTTCTACTGCAGCAAATTCTGTTTTCATTGTTGATTTTTAGGCACCACACAATCAGGAAGTGACTATTTTATACTTTTTGACCCCATTATCTATCCTTACGTTAGCTTCTTTATTATGGTCTGTCTGTCTGTCTAATCTGGAAAAGTAAATCATTTATTTGGGTTCAATTATACATTTTGTGATACTTGTGAGATATATTTCAATTACACATTTCATTTTTATGAACATATTTTAATCGTTACAATGTATGTAAAACATTAAAAGGTTTAAACCAAAAACCTTACTAATTTAACATTTGAACAGAATTATCTCTTTGGTCTACCCATGCGTCCATCCTTCCATCCATCTGGTAGATTTCAAATGTGACTGTAAAGTGTGACGGTGCATTTCACAGAAAACTTAATGTCAGATGGAAAATGTAAAAGTTACTGAGGCAGATAATGTTTTATAAAGTTATAACACATCTCATTGTGTGTGTGTGTGTGTGTGTGTGTGTGTGTGTGTGTGTGTGTGTGTGTGTGTGTGTGTGTTGCAGGGTCTCAGCACAGCCCATGAGCAGTTTAAAGCCACACTGCCTGAGGCAGATAAGGAGCGACAGGCCATCCTGGGCATCCATAATGAAATTGCTAAAATTGTGCAGACATACCACGTCAACATGGCTGGCCAAAACCCCTACACCACCATCAACCCCCAGGAGATCAATGCCAAGTGGGATAAGGTTTGAGCACTGTTCTGCTTCACAAAATACAAAACACAAGAGAAAAGGGACTTTACAGACACATATTTCATACAGTTGAAGTCAGAATTATCAGCCTCCCTGTATATTTTCCCCCCAGGTACTGTTTACACATTTCTAACTGTTTACATATTTCTATTTTCTACTGTGAAAAATTCCTTGCTCTGTTAAACACCATCTGGGAAATATTTGAAAAAGAAAAAAATAATATTTCTACTGTATATAATAAAAATAATACTTCAACTGTATATAATTATACTGTGTTGAAAAAAAAAAAAGATGCCAGGAAAGATGCTCATTTCTTCTTCACACTGCTTTCCTATCAGGTGAGGCAGTTGGTGCCCCAGAGAGATCAGGCCCTGATAGAGGAACACGCTCGTCAGCAGAATAATGAGAGGCTGCGCAGACAGTTTGCTAATCAGGCTAATGTTATCGGGCCCTGGATCCAGACCAAGATGGAGGTGAGACATGAGCTAAAGTGACAGAAAATGAAACGCATTGTCTTATGGTGCTTTCAGAGAACTCAGGAAAAGATGTCAAAAACAGACTTGATTATTGGCTTATATGCATAGTCTCACTTGTAGAGTTAGCTTGCACTTGCATAAGAATGCACTGATTTGATCAGAAGTGAAATTGCTGTCATTTTGTAATGTTCCAAAAGATTTCTATTTGAAATAAATGCTGTGCTTTTGTCTAAGTATCCTTAGGGAACAAAAATGGCTTTTATTGAAATAATAAGCAGTATAACTTATTTATAGGCACTATTATTTCTGAAAGATCAAGTTACACTGCCGACTGTGGTCAGTAGGATTTTGAAATGTTTTAAAATAAGCTTCTCCTGCTAACCAAGGCTGCATTTATTTCATCAAAATACAGTACAATTAGTATAACTGTGAAATGTTATTGCACTATAAAATAACTGTTCAAAAGTAGTTTATCATTTAATTAAAAAAAGATTTTCTGTGATTTTAAAATACTTTTTTTTAGCTTTGTTACTCCAGTCTTCAGAGTCTCATGATTGTTCAGAAATCACTCTAATATTAATTAGCATTAATGGTAATAGTAATGAAAGCATTAATGACTGGGCTGGAGTAATAATTTCATTTGAAACTACATACAATAAAAAAGCAGTTATTTAAAATAAAAAAAATAATATATAATTATATATAATAAATAATTTATATTATTATTTTTTTTACATTTAATAAACGCCTCCTTGATAAACAGAAAAAAAAGAAAAAAAAAACTGACCCCAAACTTTTGACCAGTAGCGTATATTACAATTAACACAGATAAATTGTAATAATATCTCTATGCAGGACAGTAGCCAAGCAACATCACACTCTGCAATAACAATAATAATTATTATAAGGAGGCCTATATCTTTACAAATAACAACCATCTTCAATTAACCCTTAATTTTGTCCAAAACATTTGCTTTTCTTTTGCTATAATAAATGCTTCATATATTTTACTGTTTTGTGCATTCGGCTTAAGCCGCTTTCAGTGTTTCTTTGTTTTTTTTCAGAGTATTGTGAATATTTTCTTTCATGGATAGAGTCATTAATGCTGTTAGTGCATTTGCTCTACGCAAAATAAAAAATAAAAATTACAGCCAAAATTACAGCCTCCAAAACTTTTTGCATGAACTTTTTTATCATATAATAAATTCCTGATACTTTACATTATAATTGCCTTCATAAATATCCCCAGTTGAATAATTCTGATGTTGAAATATTTGTTTAACTAATTTAAATGAAGACAACGGTAAAACAGTATAAATTTTGTATTAGGAAATAGGAACTGATTAAAAATTAAATAATTAAATCTTAATTGATACAACATTCATAAAGGATTTAACTGTTTTAGCAATAACAGTACTAATGTTGACAAAAATCACACGATTGTTAAAAAAATATTTGTGGTATTAGATGGAAAGATCAGAGAAACCTGTATAGTAAACCATGGTCGGCAATGTGTGTAATTTACCTGTGATACCTGTGATCCGATCGACTAAAACTCATTTTTCATAAAAAAATAGATCAATCAAAAAGGCGTTCAATTTTTCACAATGACAAAAAAAAAATAACATGGATGGAACATAGAACGAGCCTGGTTTAAAAATGTACAAAAGTACAAAGCACAGATATTTGTGTAAAAATGTAAGAAGAACAAGTAGTGGAGTAAAGTACTGATACCAGAAAAATCCACTTAAGTACAGTAACTGAGTATTTGTACTTTGTTACTTCCCATCTCTGGTTCTTGATTAGCTATAATTCTACTCAAAGTTCCTACGGGATGAACTAAACTAAAGCTGAACTTGTAAATGATGTGACTATTGCAAATGATCACATTGCGATAACGATGCTGAAATGATAGATTGTGCCGCCCTAATGTGCTCCAATTGTTTTCTAATGTTCTCTGTACAGGAAATCGGCCGAATCTCTATTGAGATGCACGGGACTTTGGAGGATCAGCTGACCCACCTGCGTCAGTACGAAAAAAGCATTGTAAACTACAAACCAAAGATCGACCAGCTGGAGGGGGACCATCAGCTAATACAGGAAGCACTTATATTTGACAATAAACACACTAACTACACCATGGAGGTACAGTACACACACACACACACACACATACACACCCACACAATCTCACTTTCAATCCTCATAATGCATTAGTGTGTTCCTGACGTCTCTTTCCTTCCTCCAGCACATCCGTGTGGGTTGGGAGCAGCTCCTCACCACCATCGCTCGCACCATTAATGAGATTGAAAACCAGATTCTGACACGTGACGCCAAAGGCATCAGCCAGGAGCAAATGAATGAGTTCAGAGCCTCGTTCAACCACTTCGACCGAGTCAGTATCATGAGAACACACAGTTTTGCACCATTACGAGCAGTCGGACGTCTTAGTCAATAACTCAATCACTTAATCTGAGTTGGAACCAACATGAAGTGATTTTTTTAAAAATTGGTTGCTGTGACACTTTAGCACTTTAAGGTTGCGTTTTAACTCTTTCCCTGCCAGCATTTTTGATGAATTTCACCGAAATCGCTTATCAAATATATTTTATGCATATACAAACATTTTATTCATTCATTCATTTTCCTTCGGCTTGGTCCCTCATTATATTCGGAAGATGCAGCCTCTGAAATGAGACACAGCTAACTATCGTCCGCGACACCCCCGCCCCGCTCCAGCCTCTGGTAACAGGCCGGGTCCGTTACCCCGATCTGTTCCGGTACCTCAAAATTCACAAGTTAAGCACTGCATATAATATAACAAAAGTAAGAACTAAGTGTCTGCTTTTAAGCAGAAAATTTGTTCATGTTTAATCACCACATCAGCACAGATAGGTTTAATCAGAAAAAGAATAATTCTGACAAAAAAAACAAGAAAATGTATATATATATATATTTTTAAAGTAGTGCACTTTTAAGATATAACACACACACAAACATATAACTTCGTCCACATCAAAACAGGGTGTCCGCTGGGTCTTAAAAAGTCTTAAATTCAATGAAATATTGTGCTGTGTGTCTTAAATTATTTTAAACAGGTCTTCATTTTTCTCTGTCCAAGTAAAGCTACCCAATCGAGCCAACATCCATCCAATCACCTACAATCCATCTTAATAAAATCATGGAAAGAAAACTAAAAACAATTACAGTTCTTCTTTATCATAACAGAGCCATTTATGCCTTTACGTTATCTTCCATTCATACAAAAACTATTTACAGGAGTAAGGGTGAGTAGACATAACATTTTTAAACAGACATGAAACTTAACCTCTTAATGCCCCAGGTGTTTTTTACATGTATTTTTTATTTCTCTTTGCTATTTGGGCTCATTGGAATCTAATTAAAATAAAACATAGGAATCATTTCTTGACATGATGTACTTTTAGAGAAAAATGATGTCCATATATGTGGACTCATGGTCTGAGTTTACATAGGACACTTTTTCCTGACTGTTTTTTAATTCATATATAACATATACATTTTTTGAACATGTTTTGACTATCGGAGAGTAAAAACAAATTTTTTTGCCCCTTTTGGACAGTTAAAATAGTGTTTGGGACATTCCATATGCTGCAAGATAGTTGCAGGATGACACTGTATGTCTGTAACAAAATATAAAACATTCAAAGTATTTTAAATAGCCACTCAAGAGCTAAATTGTGCTGTTCACGTATGTGGCCTTTAAGCCCTAAAGGTTAAGGTTTTATAAAAGAAATGCATTAGGTTGAACAGGAGTTATACTCAGTCAATTTGGACCAAAAGCCAGCAAATATATATTTTAGATTACTTATGTAATTACCTCCACAATAAATATACTTTTAACAATGTTAAACTAGTAATTTAAAAAAAAAATTAATATTATGTTGAAAATAGTGTATACAACTAGTTTTCTTATTTTGACATTAAGGTATGTCACTAAGAAATAACAACATTACATTTTTTTTGTGGCTTGCAAAAAAAAGCAATTGACCCAACCAGACCATTAGAAATAATCATCAGTGTTTAGCCCTGTATAAGTCTAGAATTTCATTCATAATGGTCTTAAAAGGGTCTAAAAAAAGTCTTAAAATTGACTTGCAAGAAGTCTTGATAAAGAAGGGAGTAAGCCAAAGGAAAGTTGTATAACTTTTTATTTTTACATGCGATCTGACCTTACTTGAGAGCTTCCCTTACTGTAATATACCTAAAACACGGACGTGGGGAAAGGGTTACAGGTTTGATAAAAGTAGAGCTGCATGATTAATCATTAAAAGACCGCCATCTTGATGCAAACACCTATGATATCTTATTTCTAAACGATTCTGCAATATCAAAATGATATAAACACTAATAAGGTAAGGTCACAGTCAAAAAGATTAAGTTACCCTTAAATAATTGTTCAAATAAAGATTGCCGTTTTATAGTAGTCGGCATGACGTTACTGTTAAAACATTTATTTGTCACCAAATTATATTCATTCAAGCGATTTCTGAAAAATGCAGATTCATCCAGTAATGAAACGAGAAGTCAATTTGATTGAGTCGTTAAATAATTTACTTTGACAATACAAACAAATCTGAATTCACATTTTATCAGAACATACAGGCTGCTGTTGTTTAGGTTTCTATTCAGAAAACATGTGTGAACCATAACCTCAGATTTAAGCCAAATCAAAATAATGGTTATTCTCAATTTTCCGCTTGTTAAGTCGTGACGTATCATTGACGTATGGATTACTGTTTCCGGGTCCAAGCCTCTACTCATTTGAATAGAGAAAATATTAGTTTATGACTATCACACATTAAAGTGAATTTTATATAAAATCATAGTGTACACAACAGTCTCTGGACTTGCTGCATCACAGACATCAATACTTTAACAATAAAAAAAAAAAAATGAATCACTTTCTAGATTTCGGATATT
Source organism: Danio rerio (assembly GCF_052040795.2). Taxonomy (NCBI): domain Eukaryota; kingdom Metazoa; phylum Chordata; class Actinopteri; order Cypriniformes; family Danionidae; genus Danio; species Danio rerio. Next base: position 38,965,776 of record NC_141033.1, on the reverse strand, counting down.
AGGCATGGATATATATATATATATATATATATATATATATATATATATATATATATATATATATATATATATATATATATATATATATATATATCGATCGTGATTTAAGAAAGTATTACATCGCTTTGTAAACATGGTAACATGGTATTATTACCATTTGTTGAGTCTCCCTATACAGTTTGATAGAGTGCTTGGATCTGGAAGCCATTCGCGTGACGTTTCTCTTAACAAGCGGATTCCAGAATCATGCAGTTCTATCAGGAAGTAGAATTTATTGAATTGTGAATCAAAGAAATTCACCAGGTGAATGATTAAAATATACAAGCAGGGCCTAAAAATAACATTTTACCACAGCTGTATTGATGGCTTCACTAAATTTACTGGCCATATAAAGTAAAACTGTACATTATTGGTGTAAAAATCAGACATAAACAAATCTAATTACAACTTATATTAATCTTACTAACATATAACTAAAGAAATATTTATAATCATTAGTCAAACGTATCAAGAAAATAACACAAATCCTATTCACATGTAAAGTATTTCTTAATATTATTTAGTAATATAACATTATTAATATTATTTAAAGATTATTATTAAATGCTTTATGTTTCTTTACTTTAAAAAGCTGTCTTTTGACCTACTTACTGTTAAGGTACAAGAAATCTTTTATTTATTTACAACAGATTTAAAAACCATTGTAATTACAAGTTGTTTGGTGCATGTAAAAATTTTTATGCATTTTCCATTTGACAAGTGTTCCTGTTAGGCCC